>NC_038244.2:27176461-27476461 GCF_000004515.6 Glycine max
CCAATATACATCATTCATATGTCAGAACATAATTCAGTTTTTATATATATCTAAACCTGGGAATTACATGCCTAATCAAAAAGAGTCAAGGAACCAACTAAGGAAGAGTTGATAACAAAACACAACTTTCTCCCTAAATAAATTCCAACATTATCACGTCAGTTTGGAAGCTCCAACAAAAGACTTCCCTCCAAGTCACCTACTGTTGCTTATCTTCTCCCACGAACAAAAGTTCAAGATCATCACAGGCACCAATCACACGATACAAAAACTGCAAGGGTGAGTTAATTATAAAAGATCAACAAACACCAAATGACAGTGATTAACAAGAAAGCAATAACAATAACCAGAACCATTCTCAATAACCCATCAGTTCAACATACACTTAACAAACTAGTCATCAACTTTTCCACAATTCAAATCAATTATACTCAAAATGATGCATCTACCTGACTCAACTCTAAAATGCAATATGGTACCATTCATCAGGAAATAGCCTAAGCGTGTCCACATGACACTCTCACTTAGGATATCCAACGTGGTCATTCTCCAGGGATGCTTAAAACTCGTTAAACACTCTGTTTCCCCCTCCAAGGATATCCAACGTGGTCATTGCACCCCGTATGTACATACACAACATACATCATCACAATGACATCATCAACATCATCTCATTTCAATGTCATTATCAACTTCAACATCATCTCATCTCAATATCATCATCAACATCAACATCATCTCATATCAATATCATCATCAACATGACAAGAAATCACATTCCATATACATACTTATAAATTCATGCCCGGGATTCACATTCCCCAAGTCTTCAGGCAACACAAACCTCTTACAACAACCATCCATAATATCACAAGACTAATATCTAGATTTGAGGTCAAATCCATTTCAAGGTGGAGGGGATGATGCAATCCTACCTCCCAAGGGCATTGGATAGAAGACTCCAAGAAGATTGGGCCAGAGATGCAGGAGAAGGCCCTAGGGTTCTCATGAGCCTTAGGATAGATTTTGGGCCCATGGGCTAAGTATGAGCCCACTTTTCTTTGTAAATACTAGAATAGGTTTTTCTTCTTTTGGGCCTTGTATTTTGGCCATTTTAGGTTTGTAAGGTACCTTTCAAATTAAGGGCACTCTACCTTACAAGTTAAGGGTACCCTAGTAGTATAGGGTTTTAGCCTTGTATTTCAAAGCATTTGAGTAGTCTTTGTAGTAGGGACTTTTTTGTATTTTCATGTATTTTGGGCGGGTGAGCTTAGCTATTGGAGGAGTATGTGTTTCCATGGGGGTGAGCTTAGCTATTGGAAGGGTGTAACACTTGCATCTTAAGGAAGCTTTTTTCCTTCATGTATTTTATCATGGGAGTGAGCTTAGCTATTGGAGGAGTGTAAGACTAGCTTCCCAAGGAAGCTTCTCAAGGAAGTTACCTAGGCTATAAATAGAAGCATGTGTAACACTTATGGTAACTTTGATGAATGAGAGTATTGTGAGACACACTTCAAAGTTCAACTTCTCTCCCTATCTTTCTTTCATTCCCACGCCACTTTTTTTCTCTCTCTCACCTCTTCTCCTTTATCTTCCATTGCAACTCCATGGTTGAAAATCACCATTGAAGGACCTCATTGAAGTTCAAAGATCCAGCCTCCATAGAAACTTCTCAAGCAAGCGTCCATCATCTTGACTAGCATTGCAAACAGCAAAGGGCAAAACACTTGACAAAAATAAAAAAGGGGTAAAAATCCCAATCACAGAAACAAAATCACAATCACAGTCACAGAAATAGATAATGGTCAGGTAGTGAAGTCGGGAAAGGATAAAAAAAACCTACTCTTGAACTCGAACAGACGGCACAGTGGCACTCGAACTTCACCATCGTGGTCTCACGAAGGATCCTTTCACCATCGCACTTCACCGTCACACTCCGGCACCAAAATCATCGTGAGGAGGTGGAAACATGATTAAGTAGCTACAGACAGCACAAAGCATGAATCCTCAAATGAGGAAGAGAAAATGAAGCATGAACGAAATTAAACGATGTCGTATTGGGTTTTTCATAAACCCCCAGACTCGGCGCAAACTTGCGAGTCTACTTAACTCAGCCGAGTCTACTCTAACTCAGCCGAGTCCACTCCGATTTCGATTTTTCTCCCATTTTAACTCACTGAGGCTTCGTGGAACCGTAGAATCGTATGATTCTATGATTTAATACACTATTTTGGTAACCATGGTTACCTCATTGTGTTTTCAAATTTTAATATATTTTAGATAAAAATTACAATTTTAGAAGTTTTTAATATGATTTTGTGAGTTTTACAGAGAAATAGGAAAATTTTACAAGGTAGCCTCGCTCATGCGAGGTATAGGCCACTAAGGCTAGCTCAAACAATGGAGTAAATGAATGTTTACAAAAGATAACTCGCTTGAGTGAGGAGCACGCTAGATAGTGCATCGAGAAACTGAATTAATTCAAAACAGAGATAATTATGGAGATATAGCTCGAAGATAAATGAAGAAAATCACTAGGAAGATAATTGCAACAATTAAAGCAAATTATATCAGCTGAAGAGATAATTTCCTTGTATATATTATATAATTTTGTCAATTAAGCAGATTATTTGCCTCTATTAAACAAATTTATGATTCTATAAATAGAGAGGCATAGACAACAACAACAAAAAACTTCTACACACCATCCATCACTGAAAAACCCTCTTCTCTTCTCTCTTGTATTTCATGAGTGGCTAGTTTCTTTCTTAGCTTGGAGAGGAAAGGATTTAACCCTATTTGATGTAATTTTCTCATATTAATATATTGTTTGAGTTCATTATTGGGCTAAATACTTATTCTTTATACAAATTTTCTATTTAGTTATTATTTGGTATTGTCCAAAAATACTAATTACCCCTTTAGAAAGAAATAATAATATTGTCAAAGACTAACCATGGCCAAATTAGAAGTCTGGCAAGGCATAGATATAAGTGAACTAACTCGTCCACTGGACACATGAGAGAACCAAGTAAGCCCATCCATCTGCATGCAGAACATCAACCTCGGAAAGGACTTCAAACCTGTAGCACAACCACAAAGGAGACTAACCTTGGAGAGAACATCAACCTTAGGGCTGCATAGTGTAGGGAGGGTACCCTAGTAACGTAGGATTTTTCAGCCCTTGTATTTTAGGGCACCTAGACTAGTTTTTGTATTACGGGTAGTTTTGTAATTTCACATGCATTAAGTGCACTATTTGATGTGTGTGTTGGGAGAGAAATTTAATTAAATTGGGAGAAGCCCAATCCAATTAAATTTTTGACTAGCCTATGGGAGAGGTGAGCATTTACTTGCTACACCCTATTGCCACATCATATAGTCACACTTTGTGCATGTCCTTCATGCTTTACATGCCTCATGACACCTAAGCTCAATTAATGGAGAATCTTGCACTTGATCTTGGATTAGTGGGATGAACCATAGCGTAAATTCACTAATCATAATTAGTGAAATTTTGGTTCCAAATTTCACAAATTCAAATTAAAGTGAAATTTAAATAGAAATTCAAATTTCCCTCCAATTTTGTGTGACACTTAGGTGTGGATGCAATGCCTTCCAAGATTATTTTGATGATGTCAAAGAATCAAGAGTTAAGCAAGTCCCAAAGAATCAGAAGTCAAAAAGCTTCAAGACTCGAGATTCAAGAATCAAGAGAAGTCTCAATCAAGTTTCAAGAATCAAGATTCAAGAATAATCAAGATCAAAATTCAAAATTCAAGATTCAAGAATCAAGAGAAGACTCAATCAAGATAAGTACTAAAAAAGTTTTTCAAAACATTGAGTAGCACAAGAATTTTTCACAAAATCTTTTACCAAAGAGTTTTACTCTCTGGTAATCGATTACCAGAAGGTAGTAATTGATTACCAGTAGCCAACATTGTTTTCAAAACTGATTTACAAAGCTGTAATTGATTACCATAATCATGTAATCGATTACCAATGTTTTCAAACGTTAGATTTCAAATTTCAAGAGTCACAACTAGTGATAAAACTTTTTCAAATCATTTTAAACTTGTGTAATCGATTACACAATACCTGTAATCGATTACCAGAGTTTCTAAATGTTTTGATTTTCAAATTTAAACATGAAGAGTCACATCTGTTGATGTGTAATCGATTACCAGTGATTGATTTCAAAAAATAAATTTGCAAAAGTCACAATTCGTAAAGTGACTTGTTTCTGAAGATTTTTTCAAGAGTCACAACTTTTTAAGTGACTAGTTTTCAAAAGAGTCACAACTTTTAAAAGGTTACTAGTTTTAAAGAAATTTCCAAGAGTCACAAACTTTAACTTGAGTCATCAAATGATTATAAATATGTGACCATGGCATGAATTTTAACAACGTTTATAACAAGTTGTTACAGAACTTTCTAACTCATTTCTCTTCATCTTTCAACAAGTTCTTTACAAAAATTTCTGATTCATTTCTCAACTTCTTTCTAAGAGTTTTTGTTCAATACCTTCTCTTCCAAGAAATGTTCATTGTTCAAAAACTTATGCTATTCTTCGTCTTCATTCACTTCTCCCTTTGCCAAAAGAATAGAAGGACTAACCGCCTGAATTCTTTTGTGTCTCTCTTCTCTCTTTCCAAGAGAATTCAAAGGACTAGTCGCCTGAGAATTCATTTGATTCTTCCCTTCCCCTTAAGCAAAAGATTTCAAAGGACTAACCGCCTGAGATATCTTTTGTTTCCCCTTACAAAGATTCGAAGGACTAACCGCCTGAGAATTCTTTGTCTTAACACATTGGAGGGTACATCCTTTGTGGACCAAGTAGAGGGTACATCTACTTGGGTTGTTGTACTAAGAACAAGGGAGGGTACATCTATTGTGGATCAGTTCAAGTGGAGGGTACATCCACTTGGTTGTTCAAAGAGAACAAGGGATGGTACATCCCTTGTGGATCTTTGGCTTGTAAAGGATTTTACAAGGTTGAAAGAAATCTCAAGAACCGTTGGTTGTTGGGGACTGGATGTAGGCACGGATTATGGCCGAACCAGTATAAATCTTGTGTTTGTCTTCTTCTTCCCTACACTCTTTAATTTCCGCTGTGTACTTTTAATTGTCGCTTTTACTTTTGGTTAAGTTTTTGTTTCTGTTATTTACTTTCTTAACTTAGTAGTAAAAGCATAATTGAATCTAGTAATATTAAGAAGGAAAATTTTTAATTAGTCAAGATACATTAATAATTAATTCAACACCCCTTTTTAATTATTCCGAGGCCACTTGATCCAACATTAGGCTATAAATAGAGGCCTTGTGTGTGTATTTTTTCAACTTTGAACGTTTGAGAAATTAGACTTCAAATTTCAAACCTCATTTGAGGCATAAATTTCATGCCCCTCTCTTGATGCAATCCTACCCCCAAGGGCATTGGATAGAAGACTCCAAGAAGATTGGGCTAGAGATGCAAGAGAAGGCCCTAGGGTTCTCATGAGCCTTAGGGTAGATTTCGGACCCATGGGCTAAGTATGAGCCCACTTATCTTTGTACATATTAGATTAAGGTTTCATTATTTTTGGGCATTGTATTTAGGGCTCCATAATGTAGGTAGGGTACCCTAGAAATCTAGGATTTTCAGTCCTTGTATTTTAGGGCACCTAGACTAGTTTTTGTATTAGGGGTAGTTTTGTAATTTCACATGCATTAAGTGAATATTTTATAGGTGTGTTGGAAAATAAATTTAATTGAATTGGGAGAAGCCCAATCCAATTAAATTTTAGAGGGGGAGGTGAGCATTTGCTTGCTACACATGGAGCTACATCATGTGGTATCAAGAGCATCTTCATCTAGGTGATGTTCTCTCATGGGAAGATGGCTAGAAAAGGGGTTTTCAGTCCTTAACCTACTCTAACATACCCAACATCACTAATGCATATGTTTTAATTCTTTTTACATGTGTTGAGGAAAGAATCCTTGAGTTTCAAGAGCATTTGGATTTGAGGTCAAATCCTTTTCAAGGGGGAGGGAATGATGCAACCCTACCCCCCAAGGGCATTAGATAAGACTCCAAGAAGATTGGGCTAGAGATGCAAGAGAAGGCCCTAGGGTTCTCATGAGCCTTAGGGTAGATTTTGGGCCCATGGGCTAAGTATGAGCCCACTTATCTTTGTACATATTAGATTAAGGTTTCATTATTTTTGGGCCTTGTATTTTGGGCTCCATAATGTAGGTAGGGTACCCTAGAAATGTAGGATTTTTCTGCCCTTGTATTTTAGGGCACCTAGAATAGTTTTTGTATTAGGGGTAGTTTTGTAATATCACATGCATTAAGTGAATATTTGATGTGTGTGTTGGAAAATAAATTTAATTGAATTGGGAGAAGCCCAATCCAATTAAATTTTAGAGGGGGAGGTGAGAATTTGCTTGCTACACCCTATTGCCACATCATATAGTCACACTTTGTGCATGTCCTTCATGTTTTACATGCCTTGTGACACCTAAGCACACTTAGTGGAGAATCTTGGACATGATGTTAGATTAGTGGGTAGAACCATAGCTAAAATTCACTAATCATAATTAATGAAATTTTGGCTCCACAAATTCAATTTCAAATTTGTCGCAACCTACCCTTCGGCGGGAGGGCGACGCGTGACTCGCGGGATGCGTGTTCCACGAAAGGAATACGCGCGGAGTCGCCACCAACGTTTATTTGAGGAAAATGTCGGAAAAACCGGAAAAGACGCGATCTACGAACTTTTAAGTGAAAGGTTCGGGAGTTGTATTTACGCGCGGGGAAGGTATTAGCACCCCACACGTCCGTCACAAGGGACGGCAGCCTTTAATCGAATGTGCAAACATGACTTTGATTTTTACGTTCCCTTTTATGTCCTTATATCCTTTATACCCTTTTTATATTTTTTCTCTTTTAGTGGTCGACAAGGGTGTTTCCCTTTGCTCCTACGTATTCCTCAATTTGCGATGAGGAAATCAGACCTACGTAGTTCTTTTGGAACAAAGTGTTTGGTTTAAGTTTGTTTTTTGTCTTTTTTGCAAAATATGTTTTTTATTTGAACAAAAGGTCATTTAAGGTGTTGGACCATTAAACGGTCTTTTGATTTTGAAAGGAGAGAAACGTTAAGGCATTGGACCATTAACGATCTCTTGTTTTTGAAAGGAGAGAAACGTTAAGGCATTTGGACCATTAACGATCTCTTGGGGTGGTCGACAAAAGCGGGGCTTTTGCTCCTACGTATCCTCAATTGCGATGAGGAAATCAGACCTACGTAGTTCTTGCAAAAGCGGTAAAGTCACATGTTGATTTTATGCTTTTGAACGTCCATGTTAACCGATAAAAGCAAAGAGGACCGTTTAAGGCGTTGGACCTTAAAACGGTTTTTAGTGATTTTTCGGAAAAAAACTTGATTTGTGAGTTGATTTTAGTCTTAGTTTCACTTTGGTTATTAATCAATTCATTCAAGGAAACTTCGAAAGAAAAACGTCCGATTGATTTTTTTTATTATTTTATTCAAAGATATTTTGATTATTTTATTATTATTTTACTTTTTTTGGTTTAACTGAGGTTATAGCGTGAACGATCGGTTAGATTTCGTTTTAACAGTGATTAAACGAGATTACAACACAAATGATCGGTTGAAATTCATTTTATCATTTATTAGACGAGAAAACGGCTTAAATAAATGGTTAAAGCACGTTAAAAACGGAAGAAAAGAAAACTGAAACTAAACGAAATTAAAGTGAAAGTACACAAAACAAGAAATGAATTGAAAGTCTCGGATTTGAAAACTTACCCGTTGAAGAACGAAGAACGAACGAAGAACGGTGAAGAACGACGAAGAACGATGAAGAATTTCCACAGAATCGCTTACGGAAGCGTTACGGAAGTACTTCGACTTGATTTTTCTTCACGAAAACGTGTTTTTTGCCCAAAATAGCCGAAATGCATAGCCAAAGGGGTCTTGAACATTTTGAAACAGCTCCCCCCTCCCCTATTTATAGAAAAAAAGGGAGGTGCTTGCCGCCCAAAGACTTAATGAAGAAGATTTCTAAGCGCACCCGAATTACTAAGTTCACCCCCCTTTTCGTATTTTACGGAAAAGTTACGGAAGCCTTACGGAACTGTTTTCGAATTTGATTTTCATCTTTTTTCTCTTCCCTTTCACCAATGTTAAGTGGAATATGCTTACCTAAGGTTTTCGGAAATTTTACGGAAGCCGCGGAAGCCCCGAAAACCATTTTTCAAAAACGTGGAGGAGCTTGCCGCCCAGTTGCTTCCTCCTTAAGCAACCCAATTTCCAATTGGAAGGGCCTAGATTTGAATTGCTATTTACACCCCTATCTTGATAAGTTCACCCCCTTACCTTTTTGGTGATTCTTTTTTCGTAAAGTTACGAAAACTTACGAATCTCGTAACGATACTTGTTTTCTTTCCGTAATGTTACGGAACCTTGCGGATTACATAATCATCCCCTTTTTGACTTACGGAATGTTACGGAATCTCACTTAATTATGCAACGATGCTTCCATTTGATTTCTGGTGTGTCACGGAAACTTACGGATTGTGCATCAATATTTTTTGGTTTTCCGGCATGTCCTGGAATTTCACAAATTGCCTAATGATGGGTGCCAAGCACCTCACAAGGACCAAAGAAAGGTCGCATGTCATCAAGCAAAGGTCCCCGGACGAAATTAGGGTATGACAAAATTCAAGTAAAATTTGAATAGAAATTCAAATTTCCTTCCAATTTTGTGTGACACTTAGGCTATAAATAGCGGCCATGTGTGTGTGGATTTTTTCAACTTTGATCATTTGAGAATTACACTTCAAAGTTCAGACCTCATTTGAGGCACAAAATTTTGTGCCCTTTCTCTCCCTCTCCCTCCACTCATCTTCTCCTACCTGCAAGCTCTTATCCATGACTTCCTATGGTAGTGAGCTTCTTCTTGACTCATCTTCTCCTTGAAGTGGCATCTCGAATCATCTTTCTTCCTTCTCCATTCTGCTGCAATTATCTTCAAGAAGCAAAGGACTCCATTGATGAAGAAGATCCAAGGCATACAAGCTCCACATGGAGCTACATCACCTCTCTCCCTCTCTCTCCACTTATCTTCTCCTACCTTCAAGCTCTTATCCACGACTTCCTATGGTAGTGAGCTTGTTCTTGACTCATCTTCTCCTTGAAGTGGCATCTCCAATCACCTTTCCTCCTTCTCCATTCCACTTCCATTGATCTTCAAGAAGTAAAGGACTTCATTAATGAAGATCCAAGGCCTACCAGCTCTACATGGAGCTACATCACATGGGCTGAGTTGATCAATTTTGGTGGACTATTAATATTGGGTTGATTAGATAATAACTAAGTCCAATTTATGTCATTTTATTTGTAATTTTTGTACTATTGTTTTGGCTTAATTTTTTGGTGACTTTTCATTTTCTCATACTAAATGCTTTCTAGAATTCTCCAGGTCATTTAGTTGCTAGTGGGAATTAACTTTCATCTTTATTGTAATTTATTTTCATTTAGTCGCAAGCAATTATAAGTGCATTTGGTAAATGCATATTAGTGGGAATTTATTATAGCATTTCAAGAATATCTTATAAATAGGGAACTCTTGTACTCTCCAAAGGCAGAATTTGAAGATTAAACAAATTCGAGAGTTCCTCTATTGTGAGAGCTTTTCCTTTGTTCTTGAGTTAAGAACTCGATAGTGTTGGTTCTATCGGCAGGTCATGGTTAAGGTCACGTTCCTCTTGATAACTTTTGTTCTACCAGCAGGTCAAGTTCCTTTCTTTTTATACCTATTTTCAAGATGATCCTAAGTGTTCTCTTATCATTTGTATCAGTGTTAGGTTCTTGAAATCAGGTGTTATCTAATCCTTTGTGTTTTCTTTCTTCTTGTGTGTTTTCTCCTTTGTTTGTTCTTTCCCTTTTGTTTAACTTTATATTATTGTTTCATCTTCCTTTGTCTATTTCTTTAAGTCTATCTTTCTTTTCTGAATTCTATCTAGTATCAATATCTTTTTGTCTTCTCTTTATATATATATTATGAAAAAATCGTGCAAAAAAATGAGGAAAAAAAGAAATTAAAAAAAATATGGGCAGTTTTACCTTTGTTTACAATTTGAAAAAAAAAACAGTGTGAGTATTGGTCTTATTTTCTTATTGTTCTATCAATCTTCCTTTGGTTTTATTCTCCTTGGAAAAAAACAAACACTTTTCTTAAATCCCTTGTTCCTTGTCCTCTGTTTGTTCTTATTCACTAGAGTTCTTATTAATCCATTTTTGTGTCTTGTCGTGTATAATCAACGCCAAAGGTTCTTACTTAAAAGCTTATAAGGAGAATTTGAGTAGTAAAAGGAAAGAGTTGTGAGACTATTAAAGGGAAAGAAACAAAAAGAGTGAAACATGAGTGAAAAAAAAATTATTGAGTGTAAACATGTGAGAGAGTGTTTGTGTGAGGATATTTATTTTTCCATTTACGATCACTTTAAGTTGTTTGTTATAACAATTTCAAACATTAAACTTGAGATTGGATAGTTTACAATCTCCATTCAAATCTACAAGTAATAGACAATCAATTGGAGAAGAAGAAGAGGAAGAGGACTATTCAGATGCAAGAAGTCATGAAAGAAGGTGAATAGGTGAACCAAGAAGAGAAAATCATTTAGGGAGCACTAAGATGACAATCCCTATGTTTCAAGGTACAAACGATCCTGAGTTGTATTTTGAGTGGGAGAGAAAGTTTGAACATGTGTTTGATTTCTATAATTATTCTGAGGAAAAAAAGGTTAAACTAGTTGTTGTTGAATTCATTGATAATGATAGTATTTGGTGGGATCAACTTGTGACTAGTAGGCACAGGAATGGTGATAGGCCTAATAGTAGATGGGAGGAGATGAAGACTGTCACGAGAAGGAGATTTGCACCTAGCCACTATCATAAGGATTTGCACAGAAAATTGCAAACTCTAACTCAATGTTGCATGAGTGTGGAGGACTACTACAAGAAGATGGAAATAGCCATGATTAGAGCCAATGTTGAAGAAGACCGTGAGGCAACTATGGCCAGATTCATTGGAGGTCTAAAGAAGGAGATAGTTGATGTGGTAGAATTGCAGCATTATATAGATGGAGGATTTGCTACATAAATCTATTCAAGTGGAGAGGAAATCGAAAGCTAAGAGTACTTCCAAATTTACTTCCACTTCTTCATGGAAGTCAAATTGGCAAAACAAAAAATTTGTGACAAAGTCAAAAGATGAAGCTAAGTCCAAAAATTCATTTGCTGCACCTAAAGGTAAAGTGGAAATTAATTCATCTTCTAGATCTTGTGATATCAAATGTTTCAGGTGTCAATGAGTTAGACATATTGCTTCTCAATGTCCAAATAAAAGAGTCATGATATTGTTGGATAATGGAGACATAGAGAGTGGGGGCTCAAGTGATGATAAAATGCCACCATAGAACGATTGTAGTGATGTTGATGTCGCTAAACCTGTAAATGGAGATGTGCTTGTTACTAGGCGTGCTCTTAACATGTGTTGGACAAGTGGCCTCAGATATCTTAAGAAGGGGGGGGGGGTTGAATTAAGATATCACAGACTATTCCCCAATTAAAAATTCTACTTTTAATTTAACCCAACAACCCAAGATTCCTTTTAAACAAGAACTCCTAGATAATAATGCAAATTAATCTTACTAAATAGAAATAATAAGCAATAAACAATTAAGGAGTTTAAGGGAAGAGAAAATGCAAACTCGGATTCATACTGGTTTGGCCACACCCTTGTGCCTATGTCTAGTCCCCAAGCAACCTGCTTGAGAGTTCCACTATCTTGTAAAATTCCTTTACAAGTTATGAATCACACAAGGACAACCCTTCCTTTGTGTTCAGATTTCTTTACAACAAGAGACCCTCGGTCTCTTAATCCCTTTTGAGAAATAGAAAGAAGATAAGAAGAAATCTCTCTTGAAAGAGATAGATTGTACAATTTAGCACTCAATTAATTCCTTATTGAATTGCAAGTGTATTGGCCAAGGAATTCTTAAGAGGATAAAATGATTTTGTTTTTTTTAGAGGATAAGACTTTTTGTTCCGAAAAACTCTAAGCAAATTCGTGTTCCAAGTCACATATAAATAGACCTTTGATGGTCATGTAAAAAACCATTTGAAAAGTTGTGACCCTTGGAAATAATTTTCTGAAAATCTCCTCTGGTAATCGATTACAAGACTTATGTAATCGATTACGGGCTTTAAAATTTGAATCAAAATGCTCAGTAACTGCTGGTAATCGATTAACATCCATGTGTAATCGATTACACAATGTAAAATTTGAATTCAATTTTCTAAAAGCTGTTATAAGTCATTTTGGCTACTGGTAATCGATTACATCCTCTAGTAATCCATTACCAGAGAGTAAATCTCTTGAAAAAGGCATTTTTGCTTAAGTTTCATGGCCAAACCTTTTGCAGTTTCAATTTGGAATTCCCTTCCTTAAAAAACACTAGAGATCTTCTTGATGTTATATCTTGTATTCTTGAATTTTTGTCTTGAATTAAACTTGAGAAGCACATTTTCATAAGGCATCAAAACATCACGATCATATGGCATCATCAAAACATCAAAGGCAAAGTCTTTGCTTCTACAATCTCCCCCTTTTTGATGGTGACAATTTAATTCCTGAAATCAAGATACAAGCAATGTATATGCAAGATACATTGTGTTCACTCATTTCATACTCCCCCTATGTTTTGGAATTGATGATTACTTAATCACCAATCACTTGATTTCTAAAATCTTCTATTTCTAAGCTTCTATACCACCCTATTTCTCTCCCCCTTTGGCAACATCAAAAAGCCAAAGTGCGTGGTAAAAACAACACAATATCATTCATATAATTCAATATAACACGGAAACACGAAAACCAAATATAATCCAAACATTGATAAGTCAAACCAAATATAATCCAAGCATAAAAGACTAAATACCAAATACCGAAAGATAATGAAAGTCCAGATAACTAAAAGATATAGCCAAATACACGGCTTATAATAAATGATAGATAAGAATCTAAGACTTAGAAGGCGGTGGAAGATCGAAGCACCGACGAAGATAAGTCACATCTTCTTCAAGCTGGGTGATGAGGGTATCCATGCCTTCAAAGCGACCATCCAAGGAATCGAATCGTTCACCAACATATGTGTGGAGGCCCCGTAACTCTGAAAGAACTTGATTCATAAGGGCTGAGGAATCATCTCATCGAGGAGGAGGAGAAGGAGTACGCTCATCTTGCTGAGGCAGTGCATCCTTCTTCAGCCATTGACCATCATGATCTTTACAGTAACCAAATGAAGTTACAGCACCAGCACCTATAGCAAAGGAACGCTTGACTTGAACAAAAGGTTCATCATCAAGAGGAATTTGAAAATGACGGAGAAACAAAGTGACCAATTGAGGATAAGGGAGAGGTGCATTGGCCCGTAATGCCTTATGCATTCGGTACCTAACCAAGTGAGCCCAGTCGATCTGACGACCGGTAAGGAAAGCCCACATCAAAATCAAGTCCTCCTCAGAGGCTTGAGCCAAATTTGAAGAACGGGGAAGCAAAATTCTAACAATAATATAGTGCATGATGCGACAATCAAAGGTTAATGATGCGGCCAGTAATCTACCGATCATTTCAGCCTGGTCATTACAAACCATATGGCGAGCATCATGACTAGAATAATCGAATTTCCAATCATCAACAATGGTGCACCTTGACTGGGTAATTTTGTCAATGAAAAGAACAGAGATTGATCAATGATCATAGAAATACCATGCACCTCAGAAGAAATAATACCATCCTGAATTTTTAAATTGATGTAAAAGACTTTAACAAGTTCGGGATAGTAAGGAAATTTTAAAGACATAAAATCAACCAATCCAGAGTTTTGAAACACTTGATAAACAGTCAAATGTCTCATCGTTAAAGAAATCTGTGTCTAGGTACTTAGGGTCTAGAATGATCCTAGAAGAAAATTGAGAATTGTACCGTAGACGTTGATCATCTGAAGAAAATAGAGTAGATGATCTTGGAGATGATAAGGAAGGATGAATTAGTGATGTGGGTGTTTTAGATGGTCCGTGGCGGCGATGGCCAGCAACAGCGACGGTGGAGGATGATCCCTTTCGCTTCTTTGATGATTCTGCAATTTGATGAAGTTTTAGTGAATTTCAATCGGTGGAATTGAAAGAGAAGTGAAAATGATGAAGATTAGGCTTTGTGGGACGTGTTTTGGTTAAGAATTGAGGGAGATATGAAGATTTGAAGATTTAGGGAAAAGGGGCATGAAGAGAAGAGGTTGGCTGCACAGCGTGACTGGTTTACGTGAGTATTTATAGAGGAGGACGAGATGTAATCGATTACAAGGTTTGGTAATCGATTACAGGAGTAGTAAGCCTTCTGGTAATCGATTACAAGCTGTTGTAATCGATTACAGGCTATCTGTTCTTGTGTAATCGATTACACTTAATGGCAATCGATTACCAGAACACAAACTAGGCTAGTTCCTCTAAAAATTATCTATGTCTATTCTAAAAAAACATCTAACAATATCAATCATCACTACTAATATGTATTTAATTCAATCATTCAAACATCAAACACATAATAATGCATCAATCAAACATAATAACAAGAATTTAAGCAAAATCAAGCAAAGTAACATACTTAACACAAACAATCAATCATTAAGAGTAGATGATTCAATCAATCAATTCTTATTTATCCAAATCACTAATATCTAGGAGGCCTAATTCCCTTCTAATAGAGAAGAATGTTTCTTAGGGGAGAGGTTTTGTAAAGATATCAGCAAGTTGATTCTTTGTATCAACAAACTCTAGCACACAATCTCCTTTTTGAACATGATCTCTTAGAAAATGGTGCCTAATTTCTATATGTTTGGTTCTAGAATGTTGAACTGGATTTTTGGATAAATTTATTGCACTGGTATTGTCAAACCTAATTGGTATATGATCAAGAAGGATTCCATAGTTAGATAGTTGTTGCTTCATCCATAAAATTTGGGCACAACAATTACCAGCATAAATATATTCCGTTTCAGTAGTAGATAAAGCAACACTATTTTGTTTCTTACTATGCCATGATACAAGAGCAGATCCAATAAATTGACATGTCCCACTAGTGCTCTTTCTATCAGTTTTAGATCCGGCAAAGTCAGAATCAGAGTATCCTATTAAGTTACAAGTTGAGTTCTTAGGATACCATAATCCTAAATTGATTGTTCCTACTAGGTATCTTATGATCCTTTTTACTGCACTCAAATGTGATTGTTTGGGATTAGATTGGAACCTAGCACACATGCATACACTAAACATGATATCAGGTCTACTAGCAAATAAATAGAGAAGAGATCTAATCATACCTCGATATTGTTTCATGTCTATAGACTGACCGGATTCATCTTTATCTAAATAACAACCAGTACTCATAGGTGTAGCCACGTGCCTTGCACTTTCCATATCAAATCTTTTGATCAATTCTTTGCAATATTTTGCTTCGTTGACAAATATACCTTCTTTAGTTTGGTTGATTTGTAACCCTAGAAAGTAATTTAGTTCTCCCACCATTGACATCTCAAATTCGCTTTGCATATCAAGAGAGAACTCCTTGCACAATGAATCATTAGTGGATCCAAATATTATATCATCAACACATATTTAAACCAACAGAATATCATCATACTTTCTCTTTATGAATAGTGTGGTATCCACTTTTCCTCTAGAAAAATCTTTCTCTAAAAGAAATTTTCTTAGACGTTGATACCATGCCCTAGGGGGCTTGTTTCAAACCATGTAAAGCTTTTTTCAATCTATAAACATGATTTGGCTTATCTGATATTTCAAAACCTGGAGGTTGTTCAACATATACTTCTTGAATTAAGCCATTTACAAAAGCACTTTTAACATCCATTTGATAAAGCTTGAAATTCATTATGGATGCATAAGCTAAGAGCATTCTAATGGCTTCTAATCTTGCAACTGGAGCACATGTTTCTTCATAATCTATACCTTCTTCTTGATTGCATCCTTTTGCAACTAATCTAGCCTTATTTCTAATGATTATGCCATGTTCATCTAACTTATTCCTAAATACCCATTTTGTTCCTATGATGGGGTAGTTTTTAGGTTTCTCTACTAGTTCCCACACATTGTTTCTTTCAAACTGATTTAGTTCTTCTTGCATATCAATTATCCAATGATCATCTATTATGGCTTCATTTATATTTTTAGGTTCAATAATAGACACAAAAGCCATATTATTGCATAAATCTTTAAGAGAATGTATAGTTGTTACCCCTTTTGAGATATCACCAATAATGTTGTCAAGGGGATGATATTTTGAAGCTTTCCATTCTTTTGGAAGTTCATCATTTGATTTGGCTTCTTCTGGAGGATCTTCATTGCTTCATTTCCCTTTTCCTTTAGAATCTTGTCCATGAATATGCATTTGTTCTAAAGATTCTGCAACATCATCTAAAATATCCTTTCTCGGAGAAATAGCATTAGACTCATCAAAGGAAATATGAATAGATTCTTCAATAGTCATAGTTCTTTTATTATATACTCTATAAGCTTTACTATGTAAGGAATAACCAAGGAAAATTCCTTCATCTGACTTGGCATCAAATTCTCCTAAGTTTTCCTTTCCATTGTTTAATACAAAGCATTTGCAACCAAAAACATGTAGATGTGAGATGTTTGGTTTTCTACCATTGAACAATTCATATGGAGTTTTCTTTAAGATAGGTCTGATTAAAGCCCTATTCATGATATAACATGCAGTATTAACAGCTTCAGCCCAAAAATATTTTGGAAGAGGAGTATCATTCAATAAGGTTCTAGCAATTTCTTCCAAAGACCTATTTTTCCTTTCAACAACTCCATTTTGTTGAGGGGTTCTAGGTGCAGAAAAATTATGTTCAATACCATGCTTTTCACAAAATAAGTCAAATTCTTTATTTTCAAATTCACCCCCATGATCACTCCTAATAGATATAATCTTGAGATTTTTCTTGTTTTGAATAGCTTTTGCAAGTTTCCTAAATGCTTGAAATGCATCATTCTTATGAGTGATAAATAATGTCCAAGTGTATCTAGAATAGTCATCAACTATAACAAGGGCATAGTAACTTCCTCCAAGACTCATGATTCTAGAATTTCCAAACAAATCAATGTGTAATAATTGTAAAGGTTGAGTAGTTGAAAAAATGTTTTTGGATTTGAATGAAACTCTAGTTTGTTTTCCTTTTTGACATGCATCACATAGTCTATCTTTTTCAAATTTTAGTTTAGGCAAACCAACAACTAAATCTTTTGAAATCAATTTATTTAAGTGTTCCATGTTTATGTGAGCAATATGTTTATGCCATAGCCATGGATCATCATCTTTGCTAAGAAAACATTTATTATTATCTAGTTTTTTGACTTAAATCTATCATATAAAAATTGTTAACTCTATACCCTATATGCTTTATATTTGTATCATGTTTATGTTCAATTAGACATTTTTGAGAATCAAATGATACTAGATAGCCCTTGTCACATAATTGACTAACGCTAAGCAAGTTGTGCTTAAGGTCTTCAACAAGTAGAACATTTTCAATGGAGTTTGAAGAATTTGTACCTATTTTTCCAACTCCAAGAATTCTACCTTTGTTGTTATCACCATAAGTAGCATGCCCACTTTTCTTGGGAGAGATATGTGTGAACTTTGATGAATCTCCCGTCATATGCTTTGAACAACCGCTATCTATATACCATTTCTTCTTCAAAGACACCAACATAATCAAGTTTGTGACTTAGGTACCCAAACTTTATTGGGTCCTTGTGTGTTAGTATTGACTAAAGATCCTTTTGGGACCCATATCATTTTGATATTGTTGCAATTTTTCTTAAAATAACATGTAGATGTGCCATGCCCTTTTCTTCCACAATAGAAACATGTAATGAAAGGAGAATTGCATTTTTGCGAGAAAGAGAGGAATTTTTTGTAAAACTTTTGTTGTTTTTCTGGTTTGTATCCAATTCCTGCTTTATCATAAATACATCTTTGATTTCCTAATATGACATCTAGATTATTCTTGCCAATTGAAAATTTTGCAAGTGAGTTTTTCAAATTTTTAATTTCTTCTACATATTTGCTACAACATTTACATGAATTTACTTTTTCATTTGTCATAGTAGAAACATGAACTTTATCACTAGATTTAGAGATTGAAACTTCAGTTTTAAGAATATCTATTTCTTTGTTTAATTTTGAAATTTCTTTTTCTAAATCAGAAATTGTTTTCTTAGATGATGAGACAAGTTTTGCTAGTTTAATTGATTCACTATGTAATTCAGCAAATGCATCTTGTAACTCATCAAAAGAAATAGATTTGTTAGAAGATGTTACCTCTTCGTCGCTTTCATAACTTTTTCCCATTAGACATAGATTAACCATTTCTTTTTCAAAATAGTCTTCTTTTCAGACTTCTCTATTTTCTTCTTAAAAATTGGACAATCAACCCTCAGATGTCCAGGTTGATTGCACTCAAAGCATTTTGGAATTTGAGATGACTCTTCAGTTCTTCTTTTAGGTTTGAAGTTTTGTCTTCTTTGATTTCCTCTCATTCTAATAAATTTTTTGAATCTTTTGACAAAGAGGCTAAGATCTTCATCTTCATCTAAGTCAATTCAATCTTCTAAGTCACTTTCCTCTTGGATTGAAGATGAGGCTTTAAGAGCAATTCCCTTCTTCTTCTTATCATTTTCTTCATGTTGATTTAGTCTTTGCAATTCCATTTCAAGTTCCTATAATTTTCCAAATAGAGTAGCAAGAGACATAATAGATAAATCTCTAGATTCTGTGATGGCTGTTACCTTTGGTTGCCATTCTCTACTTAAACATCTTAATACTTTATTTATGAGATCCTCGTTTTGAAAAGTTCTTCCTAATGATGCAAGATGATTAACTATATGTGTAAATCTTTTCTGCATATCTTATATACTTTCATTTTTCTTCATCCTAAATAATTCATACTCATGAGTTAGAGTATTTATCCTAGATCTTTTGACATCAGTTGTTGCCTCATGTGTAACTTGTAGAGTGTCCCACATATCCTTAGCAGTCTTACAATTTGACACCCTAAAATATTCACCCTAATCTTCTTTCTTCTCCAGACCACTCTTTTCTAGGTTTCTCTATTGTTGTATTTCCAGCCACCGTGGTGGGTACATAAGGTCCAACTTCTATGGCTTCCCAAATATTTAAGTCTATTGCCTCAATGAAAATATGCATTCGGGTTTTCCAGTAGTGGTAACCCTCTCCATTAACTATTTATTGAATTTCCTTTTGGGAATAAGAAGTTTGCTAAGGCCATTATTTTTGAAGCTTCTAAACTTTATACAAGAATGAAGCTCTGATACCACTTGTTGGACAAGTGGCCTCAAATATCTTAGGAAGGGGGGGGGGGGGTGAATTAAGATATCACAAACTATTCCCCAATTAAAAATTCTACTTTTAATTTAACCCAACAACCTAAGATTCCTTTTAAACAAGAACTCCTAGATAATAATGCAAATTAATCTTACTAAATAGAAATAATAAGCAATAAACAATTAAGGAGTTTAAGGGAAGAGAAAATGAAAACTCGGATTTATACTGGTTCGGCCACACCCTTGTGCCTACGTCTAGTCCCCAAGCAACCCGCTTGAGAGTTCCACTATCTTGTAAAATCCCTTTACAAGTTCTGAATCACACAAGGACAACCCTTCCTTTGTGTTCAGATTTCTTTACAACAAGAGACCCTCGGTCTCTTAATCCCTTTTAAGAAATAGAAAGAAGAGAAGAAGAAATCTCTCTTGAATGAGATAGATTGTACAATTTAGCACTCAATTAATTCCTTATTGAATTGCAAGTGTATTGGCCAACGAATTCTTAAGAGGATAAAATGATTTTTTTAGAGGATAAGACTTTTTGTTCCGAAAAACTCTAAGCAAATTCATGTTCCAAGTCACATATATATAGACCTTTGATGGTCATGTAAAAAACCATTTGAAAAGTTGTGACCCTTGGAAATAATTTTCTGAAAATCTCCTCTGGTAATCGATTACAAGACTTATGTAATCAATTACAGGCTTTAAAATTTGAATCAAAATGCTCAGTAACTGCTGGTAATCAATTAACATCCATGTGTAATCGATTACACAATGTAAAATTTGAATTCAATTTTCTAAAAGCTGTTATAAGTCATTTTGGCCACTGGTAATCGATTACATCCTCTGGTAATCCATTACCAAAGAGTAAATCTCTTGAAAAAGGCATTTTTGCTTAAGTTTCTTGGCCAAACCTTTTGCAGTTTCAATTTGGAATTTCCTTCCTTAAAAATCACTAGAGATCTTCTTGATGTTGTATCTTGTATTCTTGAATTTTTGTCTTGAATTAAACTTGAGAAGCGCATTTTCATAAGGCATCAAAACATCACGATCATATGGCATCATCAAAACATCAAAGGCAAAGTCTTTGCTTCTACAACATGCAGCCTAAGGTAGAAGGTGATGAGGAGCAACGTGAGCATATTTTTCATACAAGATGCCACATAAAAGTCAAGGTATGCAATTTGATCATTGATAGTGGAAGTTGTACCAATGTTGCTAGCACCTTGTTTGTTGAGAAATTGGGTTTGCCCATATTAAAGCACCCTAATCCATATAGACTCCAGTGGCTTAATGATTGTGGAGACATAAGGGTGAACAAGTAAGTGTTGGTTTCTTTTTCCATTGGTAAATACAAGGATGAAGTTCTTTGCGATGTGGTACCTATACATGTTGGGCATATACTTTTTAGTTGTCCATGGCAATTTGACAGAAAGGTTACTCATGATGGTTACAAAAATAGATATGCTCTTGTTTTGAATGATCACACCATTGTGTTAACATCTCACTGGCCTACTGAGGCATATGCCAATCAAATAAGAATTGTAAGAGTGTAAGTTGAGAGAAGGACAATTGAACCTTTAAGAAAAAGAGAGAGAAAAAAAAAAGAAAAATGAGAGTAAGCAAAAGAAAGAAAAGAAAAAAAAAGAAGACAAAGAAGAGAATGTAGAAGCAAGCTTCATGATGTTGAATCAAGATTGATTCAAGGAGTTTTGATGATGACAAAGATGATGACAAAAAGCCCAAGAGAATGAGTTCAAGATTGAATCAAGAACACTTCAAGAATCAATAGGAAATTTGATTTCAAGATTCAAGAATCAAGTTTCAAGATTTAAGTTTCAAGAATCAAGAATCAAGAATAATCAAGTTGAAGATTCAAGAATCAAGAAAAGACTCAATCAAGATAAGTACTAAAAAGTTTTTCAAAACAATGAGTAGCACATGAATTTTTCACAAAACCTTTTACCAAAGAGTTTTTACTCTCTGGTAATCGATTACCAGTTTATTGTAATTGATTACCAGTAGCAAAGATTGTTTTCAAAAATCTTTCAACTGAATTTACAATGTTCCAATTGATTTCAAAATGGTGTAATTGATTACAATGAATTGGTAATCGATTACCAGTGTGTTTGAACGTTGAAATTCAAATTCAAATGTGAAGAGTCACATCCTTTCACAAAAATGCTTTGTATAATCAATTACAATGATTTGGTAATCGATTACTAGTGATAAGTTTTGAATAAAAATCAAAAGATGTAACTCTTCCAATGGTTTTCAAGTTTTTCTAAAGGTTATAACTCTTCTAATGGTTTTCTTGACCAGACATGAAGAGTCTATAAAAGCAAGACCTTAACTTGAATTTTACAATACATTGAATACATTGATTTCAATCCTTTACAACCCTTGAGTCTCTTTGAACATCTTCTTCAATTTCTTCTTCTTCTTCCTTTGTGATCGAGGTCATACCCGAATCAAATAAACATTAAAATGTAGTAACTAGGAAGTGATCCTAGGTCGTTTCCCAATGAGCAATGATACACCAAATGTTCATGATAGATAGTAGGAAAATAGTAACAAATTGGGGGGGGGGGGGGGGGGGTTGTTGCTTTGTAAATTAAACGAGTAAAATTGAATTAGAAAATACCAGAATTAAAACACGTTGCTTCCCCTTGATTCACAAGAAAGTCTCTTATCCTAGGTTACGAGAGTTTATCCTTATCAGTTCAACCACTTAATCCAGCCCTAAATTAAATTACTAAGAAAAATTTTACATAAGGCATTCGTTATGTGATTAAGCAACACATACACCAATTAATCATAAACGATCATTAAGCATGAACTAAATTAAGCGTAGAGACAATTAATCAAGCACTAAGCATGCATGAATTAATAGCAACAAATACAGAGTAATTAGTGAAGAGGAAAAACTAAATAGAATTTAATAGTAATAATAGAACCTCAAAGAGAACTGTGCTTGATCCTTAAGAGAAAACAACGCTGGAGACTTAGCCTTCCATTAATCAATAGAGAACGAAATTATAGATTGAAGAACGAAATTATATAGCTAAAACGAAAAGTAAAAACTGGATTGCAAAATGAAAAAAATGTCTAAAAGAAGGAAAGCCTAAAACTAAAAACGAAAACAGCAGAGAGAAAGGAGAAAGAAGAGAAGAGCCTAAACTAGAACCTTGGTGCTATTATATAGTTTTCATCCCCAAAGCTTACGAATCTGTTTTAAGTCCAAGCCCATAAATAAAATAAAATCTAGACAAGATAAGATAAGATAAAATAAAATCTAAATAAGATAAGATAAGATCTAGATGAAATAATATCTAGATTAGATAAAATCTAGATAAGATAAGATTTGATAAAATTGTTTGCTCTCTTCAAGTCCAAGCCCAATTCTGGATTCAAGACCAATTGCTTATAATTCTCCTGAAATTAAATTAAAAACACAAAATTAGTCCAATAGGCCCAAATGATAAAACTGCATGATTAATTAGACAATTAAAACTAATCAGTAATTAAAATGGTTCAAAAAGGGTTAAGAAATAGGAGAAAATAATGGCACATCACTTTGCCAAAAGCTTTCAAAAGTTTTCTGGTTTTCCAAACCTTGAAAACAAAATTGTGCTATTCATCTTTTTCATTCCCTTCTCCCTTTACCAAAAAGAATTCGCCAAGGACTAACCGCCTGAATTCTTTTTGTGTCTCTCTTCTCTCTTTTCCAAAAGAATGAAGGACTAACCGCCTGAATTCTTTTGTGTCTCCCTTCTCCCTTGTCAAAGAATTCAAAACGACACAGTCTAAGAATTCTTTTGATTCTTCCTTTTCCCATAAACAAAAGATTTCAAAGGACTAATCGCCTAAGAATTCTTTTGTTTCCCCATTCACAAAGTTTCAAAGGACTAACTGCCTGAGAACTTTGTCTTAACACATTGGAGGGTACATCTACTTAGGTTGTTGTGACTGAGAACAAGAGAGGGTACATCTCTTGTGGATCAGTTCTAGTGGAGGGTACATCCACTAGGTTGTTCAAAGAGAACAAGGGAGGGTACATCCCTTGTGGATCTTTGCTTGTAAAGGAATTTACAAGGTTGAAAAGAAATCTCAAGGACCGCAGGTTGCTTGGGGACTCGATTACAGGCAGTTATTTCTGGCTATATTACTCTCTAGTAATCGATTACCATATTAGTGTAATCGATTACAACGCGTCCCTGCTCCTATATATTCAAATTTCAAAATCTGAAAGCTGCAACTCCTCATTTTCTCGAAAACCCTTGTTCCCAAAACTTCCTTCTACCATATCTCACTCATTTCTTGTCCAAATCACTCCCCACAAAGCCCAAACTTCATCTTTTTTCATTCTCTTTCATTTGACCCGATTAAAAATTCAAAAAATCTCTTCTAATGGCGTAACCATCAAAGAAGCGAAAGGGTTCTTCGAATCAGAGTCAATGGCATTCTGAGACTCAGGAAACGCCAATTCCTTCCTCTATTCCCTCTTCCTCATTGTTTTCATCCGAATACGATACACAAATCTCTTTTCTTCTCGTTCCATTATTGATCCAAAATTCATTGATATGGATCTCTTTTCAAATGAGAGTTTTGAATGCATTCAGGCATTTGAAAACTCCAATCTTATTCCTTTCATGTCTTTAAAATTGCCTGTTTACTCTGATTTAGTCAAAGCCTTCTATTCAAACCTTGAAATCCAAGAAGGCACTTTAATTTTTAAAGCTTATGGGATTAAAATGGTCATTGACCAATCCCTATTCTATGATTTAACTCAATTATCCACTGAAGGTGTACCATTTGAAGGTACACTAATTGATGATTGGAAATATGAATTCTCTGTGCATGATGCCCGCCGGTTGGTTTGCACCAACCAAGCGGATATGACCGGAAGGCTTCTTGCCGGTTCATTGGCTTTTGAGAGCCGCATCCTTCATTATCTCATTATGCGTATCTTGCTTCTAAGATCTTCAAACCTTGCATAGGTTTCTGAAGAAGATCTTATTGTTATGTGGGCTTTTCATAAAGGCCGACAAATTGATTGGGCACACTTAGTCCGATATCGCATGCATAAGGCATTGCGATTAAATGCTCCATTGCCATATCCACACCTAGTCACGCTCTTCCTTCAACACTTCAACATCCCTCTTGATTCTGAACCTTATGTTCCAATCAAGAGATCCTTTCTAATAGGCGCGACTATCATTGCATCCTTTGGTTATCAAAAAGAGCATGATGGCTCTTGGGTGAAAAAGGGTGCTCGACCTGTTAATGAAGAAGGACATGGTAGAGAAGATTCCTCTCTTCTTCAAAAGATTTTGGATAGGTTCCATGGTCTTCAAACCTTTGTTGGTGAAAGGTTTGATACTTTGGAGTTACAAGTGGACATGCGCTTCAATGAGATGGAGTCAAGAATCACCAAGGTCGAAGAAGATGTTTCTTATATTCGTACAAGCTTTGATCTACCACCTCCGCCGCCACCATCATCTTAGTTTTCTATTATTTTTAATATTACTAGTACTTTGTTTTCTAGCCGTGTATTTGGCTATATTATGACACTTGAACAATTTAGTATTTCTTTATATGCATGGAATGATTGAACAATTATGAATTATGTTATATGACTATGTGGTTTTTATATATTTGATCTATCCATGTTTCTTGCTTCATGGTTGGTTTATATTCTTCAATGAATGTCTTGTGAATGATTGATAGTATATGAATGTTTTATACTTGTTACACACTTTGGCTTTTTGTTGATGCCAAAGGGCGAGAGAAATAGGGATTAAATCAAGAACTCACATAAGTAATTAACTTAATTTCAAGTGAAGCATAAACTCAAAAACAAAGGGGGAGAATGGAAAATCAAGTGAGTGATCGACTAGGGAAAAATGTGTGTATGTGTTTCTGGATTTCAGAGTTGTCATCATCAAAAAATGGGAGATTGTAGAAGCAAGCTTCAAGATATTGAATCAAGATTGATTCAAGGAGTTTTGATGATAACAAAGATGATGACAAAAAGCCCAAGAGAATGCATTCAAGATTGAATCAAGAACACTTCAAGAATTAAGAGGAAATTTGATTTCAAGATTCAAGAATCAAGTTTCAAGAATCAAGAATCAAGAATCAAGAATAATCAAGTTGAAAATTCAAGAATCATGAAAGGACTCAATCAAGATAAGTACTAAAAAGTTTTTCAAAACATTGAGTAGCACATGAATTTTTCACAAAACCTTTTACCAAAGAGTTTTTACTCTCTGGTAATCAATTACCAGTTTATTGTAATCGATTACCAGTAGCAAAGATTGTTTTCAAAATGCTTTCAACTAAATTTACAACGTTCCAATTGATTTCAAAATGGTGTAATCGATTACAATGATTTGGTAATCGATTACCAGTGTGTTTGAACATTGAAATTCAAATTCAAATGTGAAGAGTCACATCCTATCACAAAAATGCTTTGTGTAATCGATTACAATGATTTGGTAATCGGTTACCAGTGATAAGTTTTGAATAAAAATTGAAAGATGTAACTCTTCCAATGGTTTTCAAGTTTTTCTAAAGGTTATAACTCTTCTAATGGTTTTCTTGACCAGACTTGAAGAGTCTATAAAAGCAAGATCTTAACTTGCATTTTACAATACATTGAATACATTGATTTCAATCCTTTAAAACCCTTGAGCCTCTTTGAACATCTTTTTGAATTTCTTCTTCTTCTTCCTTTGTGTCGTAACCTACCCTTCGGCGGGAGGGCGACGTGAGACTCACGGGTGCGTCTTCCAAGAAAGGAAAAGGTGTAGTCTACGAACTTTAAATGTGAAAGGTTCGGGAGTTGTGTTTACTCACGGGGAAGGTATTAGCACCCACGCGTCCGTCACAAAGGGCGACAACCTTTAATCAAGTGTGCAAATATGACATCAATTTGTTTTATTTTCCCTTCTACGTTTTTATGTCTTTTTATGCCTTTTGTATTTTCTATTTTTTTGTCTGGTCGACAAGGGTGTTTCCCTTGCTCCTACGTATTCCTCAATTGTGATAAGGAAATTAGACCTACTTAGTTCTTTGAGAACTGAACGTTGGTGAAGTTGTTTTTATCCTTTTTTGCAAGATATATTGTGACCAAACAAAAAGTCGTTAAAGGCGTTGGACCATTTAAACGATCTTTGATTCTATTGAAAGGAGAGAAACATTAAGGCATTGGATCATTAATGATCTCTTGGGTTTTGGAAGTAGTGACAAAGTTACATGTTGACTTTAGGTTTTCGAAAGTCCACGTTAACCAATAAAAGCAAACAGGACCATTTAAGGCGTTGGACCTTAAGACGGTTTTTTAAGTGTTTTTTATGGACAAAGCTTGATTTGTGTGTTGATTTTAGCTTTAGTTTCACTTTGGTTATTAGTCAATTCAATTAAGAAAAATCCCAAAGAAAAGCGTCCGATTGATTTTTTTCAATATTTTATTCAAAGATATTTGATTATTTTATTATTATTTTGCCTCTTTTGGTTTTAAACGTGGTTACGGCGTGAAAGATCGGTTGGATTTTATTTTAACAGAGATTAAACGATATTACAGCTCAAATGATCGGTGGAAATTCATTTTATTATTTACTAGGCGAGAAAATGACTTAAATAAATGGTTAAAGCATGTCAAAAGGGGGTACGAAAAACAAACGAAATGAAAATAAAAGCTCGCAATAAAGTGGGGACCACTAAGGGTACATAGAATGAATTGAAAGATTTGATTTTCGGGAACTTACCGGTTGAAGACCGAAGAACCACGAAGAACGATGAAGAACGGTGAAGAATCTTCACGAAATCGCTCACGGAAACGTCTCGGAAACGTTACGAAAGCACTTTGGTGTGGATTTTCTTCACAGAAACAATTTTTCTCACTAATTTCAAGAGAATCCTAAATACCAGAAAGGCTGAACGAAATAACTCTACCCTTTTCCCCCTATTTATAGGGAAAAAGACGGAGGTGGTTGCCGCCCAGCTCGCCCAGGCGAGTTGGGTTGCTTCCACCAGAAGGCACCGCCTTCTGTTGGAACCCCCTGGAAGGCCCAAGTAGGCTTGATTTCTATTTGCACACCCCTTTTTACTAAATACACCCCCTTTTTGCTTTTTTTGCTGATTCCTTTTCCGTAAAGTTACGGAACTTTACAGATTACATAACGACACTTATTTTCTTTCCGGAATGTCGTGAAACCTTACGGATTATGCAATAATCCCTTTTTGACCTCTGGAATGTTGCGGAACTTTACAGATTGTGCGACAATGCTCCCTTTGGACTTTCGGCATGCCGTGGAACTTCACAGATTACCTAACAATGGGTGTTAAGTACCTCGAAGCGGTCAAGCAAAGGTTGTAGGCCATCAAAAAATGGTCCTCGGATGAAATTAGGATATGACAGTTGCCCCTCTTTACTTATCTTTTATTGGAGAAAAAGAGAAGTAAAGATAAGACACTAATTTCGTTCGAGCGGAACATCATTTGGCCGGTCAATATCCCCACCAGCGGAACCTATCATTCAGAAAGAATAGAAAGGGCATCAGAAGCATCAACAAACTTCAGTGTCTTGGAAGCGACAAAGTTGAACAACCATAACACTTCCCTATGCCATTGCACTCGATCGTCCCTATCCAGCAAAGAAGAATCTCATGCGTCGTTGGGCTTGAAAAAAGACCATTTAAGGCGTTGGACCTTAAAATGGTTTTTAGGTGATTTTTATGGACAAAGCTTGATTTGTGAGTTGATTTTAGCCTTAGTTTCACTTTGGTTATTAGTCAATTCAATTTAAGAAAAATCCCAAAGAAAAGCGTCCGATTGATTTTTTTGGATTATTTTATTCAAAGATATTTTATTATTATTTTTGTCTCTTTTGGTTTTAAACGTGGTTACGATGTGAAAGATCGGTTGGATTTTATTCTAACAGAGATTAAACAATATTACAACTCAAATGATCAGTGGAAATTCATTATATTATTGATTAGGCGAGAAAACGGCTTAAATAAATGGTTAAAGCACGTCAAAAGGGGGTACGGAAAGCAAACGAAATAAAAATAAAAGCACGCGAAACAAGTGGGGGCCACTAAGGGCACATAGAATGAATTGAAAGGTTCGATTTCGGGAACTTACCGGTTGAAGACCGAAGAACGATGAAGAACGATGGAAAATCTTCACGAAATCGCTTACGAAAACGTCTCGGAAGCGTTACGGAAGCGCCTCGCCTTGGATTTTCTTCACGGAAACAATTTTTCTCACTAATTTCAAGTGAACCTAAATACTAGAAGGGCTGAACCAATTTGCTCTGCCCTCTTTCCCTAATTTATAGGGGAAATGAGGGAGGTGGTTGCCGCCCAGCTCGCCCAGGCCAGCTAGGTTGCTTCCTCCAGAAGGCACCGCCTTCTGTTGGAACACCCTGGAAGGTCCAAGTGAGCCTGGTTGCTATTTGCAAACTCCTTTTTACTAAATACACCCCCTTTTGCTTTTTTTTGCTAATTCTTTTTCCGTAACGTTACAGAACTTTACAGATTACGTAACGATACTTGTTTTCTTTCCATAATGTCGGGAAACTTTATGGACTACGCAACCATCCCCTCTTTGACTTCTGGAATGTTATGGAACTTTACAGATTGTGCAACAATGCTTCCTTTCGACTTTCGGCACATCGCGGAACTTCACGGATTGCCTAACGATGGGTGTTAAGTACCTCAAAGCAGTCAAGCGAAGGTTGCATCCCACCAAACAAATGGTCCCCAAATGAAATTAGGGTATGACACCTGTGATCAGCGCCGGAAACCCCAGGGCCTTGTTGGACATATCTGGGTCCAGAGGGTGCCTAGTAGGTGCCATACCTGCAAACAAATAAAGTGCACCAGCAATCACCTGGGCCACATGGGCGCTCATCCGTGTCAGGATGGCATACACCAATTGGCACTTAGGTAGAGGGAGGTCGGAGTTGTGATCGCTAGGCAAGACATTGCTGAGCAACATTGTCATCCTTGTTTGGGTCAAAGTGGTCATGCTGGTGTGCATGATCCGCACCCGCCTCCATACAGTGGTTCGGGAAAAATCCTACCCCGGTATGCACAACAACTGGGCGATGGCTTCCTCATCGAAACCGTCGGCCCTGCTCCTCCTCTGGCTGAACTCACACTGTTGGCCTTCCTCCAAAACTAGCGGGTCACCCAGGAACTAGCTGAGGGCATCTGCGTCGAAGGGAATCCACTGACCCCTTACTCACGAGTGCATGTCTCGAACCCCCTCCTCCGTGGGCCAGGCATTAGCATAGAACTCTAGGACTATCTCAGGGTCGAACTTGGCCATGGAAGTCACTAGCGGTGTCCAACGTCTGAGAGCTATCTCCTCCTGGAAGTCTGTATACTCATCCTCCCTGAGCTGGACACGCCTCTCCCTATGGAATGACCATCCCCTGATGGCCCCGAAGCGCTGCTGGTGCTCGACACTCTGAAAACGATGACTATCAAACTCTGAGGCGGCATTGGATCCTTCTCGTATGGTGTCTCTTCTAGACCTCTTCGTGTAGAGTTTCTTTGGAGCCATTTCCTGCTAAAACATTTGGGAAGTTAGTTCAAGAAACCTAATCAAAACGAAAGCGAGATCAAGCCAAACAGCGTACCCCTTTTCCAACAAAACGCGAATATCCACACAAATTTTGAAAGGAATACTTACGCATTAACGCGCGGGTTCTCCTAGGATATACATACATTTATACCTATCTTTCCCTCGGTGAACGACATCCTATGAGATGCACCTACTTTCGTTTGCAAAGAAAATTCTTATGCTACATGTCAAACTATCCATACATATTTTGCAAGGCATTTTGCTACCTACCTACTCCGTTTTGAATGGCATTTTTGCTATATGTTTACATTTCATTCACATATATGTTCATACACTTGAGAGGCAACTTCATGCTATATATGTATTCACACATATTTACATTCATTTGAAGAACAATTTCATGTTGCACATTCATTGAAAAAGCAATTTTTGTACTACTCATTCACATTTTGAAAGGAAATTTCATGTCATATGTTCTTATTTTGAGAAGCATTTTCGTGCCATTTTTAACATATATGCACATTTGCAAAGCATTTGGCTACCTATTCAACATACACATGTACATGGTGAACGACATTTTCACATGGTGCAGCCCAAACCAAGTGTTGGCCTAAAGGGGAAACCTCACCAACATGCTCTCACTTTCATGCCTCCTTGCATTCAAAAAAATCAAAGGCTTGGGTCCCTAGGCTAAAGTCATGTTTTGGCATTTACCCTAACTTTTGCAAGCTGTCCCCACATCCAAAAAATTGCAATCATACATGCACAAACCCAATCTATAAGCAACATTCACAAACTTATGCGCAAACACCATTGATGCATTTCACCGAGCACTTGGTGGGCACACTTTTGGGTACAAACAGCAAAGGGATAGCGGCAATGTGGCTTGCCCCATCATTTCAGAACACAACCTTGGCCTAAGGCCATCTCCTACAACCCCCCAATTCAATGAATCGAAGCACAAATTTTCCCCAAATTGTCTCACAAAATTGGTCAAATCATGTACAATTTAGAGCATAAAAAGGCATCAATGGAAAGCTAGAAACCAAAGGATAGTGCACTTACTTGTATGGAGTGGCAAGGACACTAAAATGGAAGCAAAAAGCACACAATGGTGGCCTAGGGTCAGAAAAAACTAGAATCCCGTGAGTGCTTGCGTTCTTAAGTGAGGGGGAGAACTTCCTTGGGTGAAAATTGCACTCCCCCTCTCTTTTAAAACCATTTCGTGCAGGGGGTGCTCGCACAGGCAAGCAAACCCTGCATTTTTTTTTTTAAAAAAAAAAACAAAGGTAAGCGCTCTCTATGGGTCAGCGTTCGCTTACTCGAAGCCCCTAGGGTAAATTAGGCATCCGACAATCACCTTAAAGAAACAACAACAATAATAAGTAGGAATTTAAAGGATACTAGGCTGCCTCCCAGTAGCGCTTCACGCTTGTTTGAAGCTGGACGTGGGACAACGATCTGTTGATCATGGGCCTAGCCTCCACTCTTGCCCGTCCCCAAGTACCTGAAAGTAGGAAATGACATTGCGCAACAAATCATGGCCACGTTACCGCAAAAGCTTGTCGGGTTCAGCTTCAATTAAGCGTTTGGGGCATCCTATGGACTGAGCGAAAAGGCTCAGGTCATCAAACACTACGCATCTTTTAAAGCGCAAAGCAAGGATCGGAACCTTAACCCTACGTTCTTTTAAAAGACTGCGATGAGAAAATTACAGAGGACAAGAATCCCTGGGGGAAACCAAGAAGAACATATAAAAGATAAAAACATGCAGCGACTTCCTTAATTGCCCCAGATCTTAAGCGTAGTATCGCTTGACAACGTTGGAGTTCACGGGTGAAGGTAGCTCCTGGTCATCCATGTTGTCGAGCACCAGGGCCCTTCTGGAGAAAGCCTTTTTTACAACGAAAGGCCCTTCGTAGTTCGGGGCCCACTTTCCTCGGTTGTCCTTTAGAGCCTGGGAGACTTTCTTCAAAACCAGGTCCCCTTCACTGAACCTGCGCGAGCGTACCTTCTTGTCAAAAGCATTCTTCACTTGTTTCTGATATAAACGCCCGTGGCTCATGGCGGCCAAATGCTTGCCTTCTATGAGATTAAGCTAATCGAAACGTGCCTGGGCCCACTCCGATGCCTTTAATCTGGACTCCACCAAGATTCTCAATGACGGGACTTCCACCTCAAATGGTAGCACAGCCTCCATTCCATATACCAACGAGAACGGTGTTGCCCCGGTTGATGTGTGCACTAACATTCGGTAACCATGTAACGCGAATGGGAGCATCTCATGCCAATCCTTGAATGACACACTCATCTTCTGGATAATCTTCTTGATATTCTTATTGGCTGCCTCCACTACTCCGTTCATCTTTGGTTTGTAAGGTGTGGAATTGTGATGTTGGATCTTAAACTCCTCCCACATTTCCCCCATCATCTTGTTATTCAAGTTGGTGCCATTGTCCGTGATAATCTTCCTCGGCAAACCATACCGGCAGATAATCTCCCTCTTAATGAATCTGACCACCACACTCTTGGTGACGCTATCGTACGATGCAGCTTTGACCTACTTAGTGAAGTAATCGATCGCCACTAAGATGAAATGGTGTTCGGTTGTAGCTTTGGGCTCTATGGCCCCAATCTCATCTATTCCCCACATGGAAAACGACCATGGTGCGGCCATAACATTCAGAGGCAAGGGCGGAGCATTGACATTGTCTGCAAACATCTGGCATTTGTGACACTTCCTCACATGAAGACAACAATCGCTCTCGATGGTGAGCCAATAGTAACCCGCCCTTAAGATCTTTCTAGCCATGGCGTGCCCGTTAGCATGCATACCAAAAGAGCCCTCGTGGACCTCCCCCAGCATGCTTTCAGCTTCCTTAGCGTTCACGCAGCGTAGCAGAACCATGTCATGGTTTATCTTGAATAGTATGCTTCCGCTCACGAAGAAGCCGGTTGCCAATCTCCTCAACGTCCTCTTGTCGTTGTTGGAAGCCTCTGGTGGGTACTCTTTGCTTTCAACGTATCGCTTGATATCAAAATACCAAGGCTTACCGTCCCGCTCTTCTTCCACCAGACAACAATGTGCGGGTCTGCCACGACACCTAAACTCATTGTACGGTAGGTCTCCGTGAGGTGTCAGCTGAAACATGGATGCTAAAGTGGCAAGCGCATCCGCCATTTGATTTTCCTCTCGGGGAACGTGATGGAAGGAGATCTCATCAAAGAAACTAGCCAATTCCTTAATATAGGCCTGGTAGGGTATCAGCTTGTGCTCTCTAGTTTCCCATTTCCCTCTCAGCTGTTGAATCACCAGCGCCGAATCTTCATACACCTTGAGTAGCTTGACGTTGAAGTCAATTGCTGCCTGGATGCCCAGAGCACATGCTTCATATTCAGCCATGTTATTGGTGCAGTCGAATCCCAGCCTGGTTGTGAAAGGTATACATTGATTGTCCGAAGAGACCAATGATGCCCCAATGCCATGGCCTAGAACGTTTGACGCTCCATCAAACAACACGATCCATTTGTCCCTATCCTCGTCTAGTTTTTCCTGAAACAAGGCCATGATGTCCTCATCCGGGAACTTGGGATGCATGGGTTGATAGTCATTGAGAGGCTGTTGAGCCAAATAATCTGCCAAGGCACTTCCCTTTATCGCCTTTTGGGTGACATAGACTATATCGAACTCGGATAGCAAAACCTGCCACAGGGCGATCCGCCCTATCAGAGCAGGCTTCTCAAAGATGTACTTGACCGGGTCCATTTTGGATATCAGCCAGGTGGTATGGCTCAGCTTGTACTGTCTTAGATGGTGAGATGCCCAGACTAAAGCACAACACGTTCTTTCCAGCAGGGAGTAGTTCATCTCACAGGCCGGGAACTTCTTACTCAAGTAGTAGACGGCGCGCTCTCTTTTCTCGGATTCGTCATGTTGCCCCAGCATACACCCCATTGACTCATCCAAAATTTTCATATACAAGATTAGAGGTCTTTCAGGCACCAACGACATAAGCACGGGAGGGTTCATGAGGCATTGTTTGATCCTTCCAAACGCCTCTTGACAGTCATCGTTCCAGCGGATGGATTGGTTCTTGCATAAGAGTTTGAACAACGGCTCACAGATAGCAGTGAGCTACAATATGAATCTGGCAATGTAGTTCAAACGCCCCAGGAAACCTCAGACCTGCTTCTCGGTATGTGGTTCTGGCATTTCAAGGATGGCTTTCACCTTTTCAGGGTCCACCTCTATCCCTTTCTGGCTTACGATGAAACCTAGTAATTTTCGCGACTTGACCCCGAAGGTGCACTTAGCGGGGTTCAACCTCAACCGATACTTCCTAAGCCTTTCGAACAACTTTCGCAAGTTGACAAGGTGTTCCTCCTCGGTTTTAGACTTGGCGATCATGTCGTCTACATAGACCTCGATTTCTCGGTGCATCATGTTGTGGAACAAAGCCACCATAGCCCGTTGATAGGTTAACCCGACGTTCTTGAGTCCAAAGGACATCACTTTATAACAGAACATCCCCTACAGGGTGACGAAGGTAGTCTTTTCCATATCCTCTAGCACCATTTTTATCTGATTGTAGCCGAAGAACCCATCCATGAAGGAAAACAGAGTGAAATTGGCCGTATTATCCACGAGGATATCGATGTGCGGCAGAGGGAAATTGTCTTTGGAATTGGCTCGATTTAGGTCCCGATAATCCACACACATTCGTACCTTCCTATCCTTCTTAGGGACTGGTACAATGTTGGCAACCCATTCCGAGTACCGAGCGACAGCCAGAAAGCCAGCGTCAAATTGTTCTTTTACCTCTTCTTTTATTTTTAAGGACATCTTGGGCTTCATCCTCCTCAGCTTTTGTTTTACTAGGGAACACTCAGGATTTAGAGGTAATCTGTGATGTATGATGTCAGAACTCAAACCGGGCATATCTTGGTATGACCAGGCAAAGATTTCTTGGTATTTTTTCAGCAGGGCCATTAATTCTTCACGGATGGGTGCGGTCATACCCGTGCCTATCTTTACTTACTTTTTCCCACTGCCGGTTCGAAAGTCTACGAGTTCTGTCTCTTCTTGATGAGGCCTCATCTCTCGGTCCTCTTGAGCGATTATCCTCTCTAGCTCTAGGGGAAGCCACACATCCTCATCCTCTTCACTCTCTATCCGACCCGCTTCTTGCTCGAAATTGACGGGCGGGTCCCAAGTATTAGTACCTTCGAGGGACTCGTCATTGGATTTGGCGTTTTAAGCGTAAAGAAATAAACATGCAAATGAATCAGAATGGGTAGAGGCACAGGAACAGATGAAGAAAGATCTTTATATTATAACTTCAAGAACAAAAGACATAATGCATTAACAAAAGGAAACTCTAAAGCCTAGGCCCGACCGTAGAGTTTTAAAGCTACAAAGGGTTACACTATGTTTGTCGCGTAAACGTCTGGGCGTTCCTCCACTCGCCAATTTCCTAGTCGGAAACCAGGAGGACAGGGCCGTACCAAATCCGATCTCCTCGGGTAATCATCCTCGCATATCGCGGCGACTTGGCCTTTATGTCTTAAACCCGCACTTATAAAGCTTCTACTGATGTGGCAGGGCGGGGCCCCTTCGGCTTGTTGTCCCAACCGCGGGCTTTGGCCTTTGTTCTTCCTTTCCGAGATACTTTTCCTTATGTTAGCTTGCGTAGGTCTATAGCCTAACCCAAACTTCCCGCGGTTTCCTCTGGTGCTTACCAGGCTGGTCCTGCCGCCGTTGTTCTTGCCCAAACCCATTCCGGGCTCGTAGCCGTACCCCAATATCACCGGGGCCACCATCATTGCCATATCAGACAGGCAAGGCTGCCCAGAGAGGCAATCTACGGAGGCAATGCTTACTACCTCAAAAGATTGGAAAGCCATTTCCAATGACTCCTCCGCGGCTTCCACATATGGCATAGAGGAAGGGCAACTTACCAAGACATCTTCCTCACCTGATACTATGACCAAATGTCCCTCCACTATGAACTTCAGATTTTGGTGGAGTGTAGAGGGAACGACTCCCCCTGAGTGGATCTATGGGCGCCCCAAAAGACAGCTATAAGTCAGGTTAATATCCATCAATTGGAACGTAACTTGGCAGGTACGGAAATTTCTCCAACGTGCTTTTGGGCATCACGTTCAAACTGGAGCCGTTATCGATGAGTACTTTGGCCATGACGTGGTCCATGCATTTGACTGACACCAGAGACTCTAGCCGGGGTTTTGTTGAGTTCCAGGCGAGCTGGGTTGCTTCCACTAGAAGGCACCGCCTTCTGTTGGAACCTCCTAGAAGGCCCAAGTGGGCCTGGTTGCTATTTGCACACCCCTTTTTACTAAATACACCCCCTTTTGCTTTTCTTGCTGATTCCTATTCCATAACGTTACAGAACTTTATGGATTATGTAACGACACTTATTTTCTTTTCGGAATGTTGCGAAACCTTACGGATTATGCAATAATCCCTTTTTTGACCTCTGGAATGTTGCAGAACTTTATGGATTGCGCGACAATGCTCCCTTTCGACTTCCGGCATGTCGCGGAACTTCACGGATTACCTAACAATGGATGTTAAGTATCTCGAAGCGGTCAAGCAAAGGTTGCAGGCCATCAAACAATGGTCCCCGGACGAAATTAGGGTATGACACTTTGCCAAAAGCTTTCAAAAGTTTTCTGGTTTTCCAAACCTTGAAAACAAAACTGTGCTATTCATCTTTTTCATTCCCTTCTCCCTTTGCCTAAAAGAATTCGCCAAGGACTAACCGCCTGAATTCTTTTTGTGTCTCTCTTCTCCCTTTTCCAAAAGAACAAAGGACTAACTACCTGAATTGTTTTGTGTCTCCCTTCTCCCTTGTCAAAGAATTCAAAATGACACAGTTTGAGAATTCTTTGGATTCTTCCCTTTCCCATAAAAAATATTTCAAAGGACAAACCGCCTGAGAACTTTGTCTTAACACATTAGAGGGTACATCCTTTGTGGTACAACTAGAGGGTACATCTACTTGGGTTGTAGTGACTGAGAACAAGAGAGTGTACATCTCTTGTGGATCAGTTCTAGTGGAGGGTACATCCACTAGGTTGTTCAAAGAGAACAAGGGAGGGTACATCCCTTGTGGATCTTTGCTTGTAAAGGAATTTACAAGGTTGAAAAGAAATCTCAAGGACCGCAGGTCGCTTGGGGACTGGATGTAGGCACAGGTTGTTGCCGAACCAGTACAAAACTCTTGTGTGTTTGTCTTCTTCTTCCCTACTCTTTTAATTTCTGCTGTGCACTTTAATTATTGCTTTTACTTTTGGTAACATTAAGAAGGATAGATTTTTTAATTAGTAAAGGTCTATTAAAAATTAATTCAACCCACCCCCCTTCTTAATTATTCCGAGGCCACTTGATCCAACAGAGAAAAATAGGAAAGTTAGTGCATTTGAAAGAAAAGAGAGGTAGAGAGTGCTTAGATGGCTAGGGAGTAGTTACTTTTTCTCATGTACAAGGATGTTTATTTCACTAACAATCTTAACTCTTCTTTGCCTTGTGAGGTCTTGTCAAAGGAATTTGTTGATTTTTTTACAGAAGAAATTCCATATGGATTACCTCATTTAAGAGATATTAAGCCTCAAATTGACTTCTGTTAGGACTTTTGGCAAGCGTACCAATTGTCATTGTAGGTTTCACATTTATAAAAGAGTTCGTCTCCTCAAGGACTTGAGTTTACTTAATTCATTCGGATAAAGGTAATCAGTTTAATAGTTATGTAAAAATTTAATCAAATGTCATTGGTTTTGGTTTGATTAACTAAAGACAACTTAAAGTAAAAGAAAAGTAAAAATAACAGATTTATGGAAATCACAGAAATAATGGAATCTAGTGCATCAGAAATACGTAAATTACAGAAATAATAATAACGATTTTAAATTAATTCAAGAAAACATAGGATTGGATTTCATCGTTCATACCCTTAGTATCCTAATAAGATTAACATGTACAAATTATTTTCTAACATTACTGATGCACACATAGTTATCCCAAGTCGATTCCTCGCACTTGGAACCTAAAAATATTTACTAAATATCGATCCCTCGCATATGCAGTAAATATCCTAGCATTACAATTATATTCTCGTGCTTTTTGCAATCAAAACATTATGCTCTATTCCTAGCAACGTAATGCAAAGAATATAATCATTCGGTTCAAATTCTAATATTACTTTCTAGTCCCACTTAGAATCCAATTTCATGACACTAGTGATCAAATAGAATCAAGCATTACAAGTAAAATGAAATTACTAATAATGAGTAGAAAAGATTAATACATATACAATATCAAAAGGGATGCATAAGGGTACAAAGATTACATATAATCCTTAAGAAAAACTAACCGATCATTGTGCACAGCACATGACTAACAAGAGAAATGACGAAGGAAGTGATCCACTAGACTAACCGATCATTTGGCTCCACTTTTCCTTTTCTCCTTCTTTTGTGTTTTTCTCTTTGGTTTCAAGCTGCTAGATCTCTTTTCCTCTTTCCCTACATGGCTATTTATAGAAAAAGTGATTTAGTGCAAGGGAAACTCACCCAGGTGAGCTGCTTGCTTAGGGTTGAAGGTATCAGCTCACCCAAGCAAGCTGGAGCTCGCCTAGGTGAGTGGCTTGCTTAGGCTTGAAGTTTTCTCTTTAGCCCAGGCGAGCTAGATGCTAGCCTGGGCGAATATAGGGTTAGAAACTTTCATGAAAAGACCATTTTGCCCTTTATTTTAGCTTTGTTTCTGGATCTAACAAACAACCATCAAAACCTACAAAACCATGGATTAATCTTTCATATTTAAACATCAATATTAGTAAATGTACAATATAAATAAATGACTAGTTTTAAGGGTAGTTTATAAGAAAATTATTACAATTAAAGGATAAGTGCTAACAATTTAATCCCGAAAATAACTAAAATTTGGCACTTATTAACTCCCCCCAACCTAGCATCTTGCTTGTCCTTAAGCAAAGTAATGAAAAATTACAAGTAAAAATAAAATTAGTATAAGAATTGTCATACCCTAATTTCGTCTGGGGACCATTGTTTGGTGGCATGCAACCTTCGCTTGACCGCCTCGAGGTACTTAACACCCATCGTTAGGTAATCCGTAAAGTTCCGTGACATTCTAGAAGTCGAAAAGAAGCATTGTTGCGCAATCCGTCAAGTTTCGCTACATTCCAGAAGTCAAAAAGGGAATTGTTGCGTAATCCGTAAAGTTTTGTAACATTCCGGAAAGAAAATGGGTGTCGTTACGTAATCTGTAAAGTTCCATAACGTTTCGGAAAGAAAACAGCCAAAAACACAAAAATGGGGGGTGAACTTATCAAGATAGGAGTGTCAATAGCAATTCGAGTCTAGGCCCTTCCGGAACATTTTGGAAGTTGGGTTGCTTAAGGAGGAAGCAATTGGGCGGCAAGCTCCTCCACGTTTTTGAAAAATGGTTTATGGGGCTTCTGTAATGCTTCCATAAAATTTCCGAAAACTTTGGGTAAGCATATTTCACTTAACATTGGTGAAAGGGAAGATAAAAAAAAGATGAAAATCAAATCCAAAACACTTCCATAAGGCTTTCGTAACTTTTCCGTAAAGTATGAAAAGGGGGGTGAACTTAGTAATTGGGGTGCGCTTCAAAATCTTCCTCAAGAAGCCTCTAGGCGGCAATTACCTCTCTTTTTTCCTATAAATAGGGGAGGGGTGGTGCTGTTTAAAAAATATTCATAACCCCTAAGCAATGCATTTCGGCTATTTTGGGCAAAAAACACGTTTTCATGAAGAAAAATCGAGCCGAAGTGCTTCCGTAACGCTTCCGTAAGCGATTTTGTGGAAATTCTTCACTGTTCTTCATTCGTTCTTCGTCATTCTTCAGTCTTCAACCGGTAAGTTCCCGAAATCAAATCTTTCAATTCATTCTATGCACCCTTAGTGGTCCCTACTTGTTTTTTGTACTTTCACTTTAATTTCGCTTACTTTCAGTTTTCTTTTCTTCTGCTTTAACAAGCTTTTAACTGTTTATTTAAGTCGTTTTTTCACCTAATAAATGATAAAATGAATTTCAACCAATCATTTGTGTTGTAATCTCGTTTAATCATTGTTAAAACAAAATCTAACCTATTGTTCACGCTGTAACCACAGTTAAACCAAAAAAAGGCAAAATAATAATAAAATAATCAAAATATCTTTGAATAAAATAATCAAAAAAATCAATCAGACATTTTTCTTTGGAAGTTTCCTTGAATGAAATAACCAAAATGAAACTAAGGCTAAAATCAACTCACAATCAGGCTTCGTCCGCAAAAGTCACTCAAAACTATTTTAAGGTCGAACGCCTGAAACGATCCTCTTTGCTTTTATCAGTTAACATGGATCATTCAAAAGCATAAAATCAACACATAACTTTACCGCTTTTGCAAGAACTACGTAGGTCTGATTTCCTCATCGCAATTGAGGATACGTAGAAGCGAGGGAAACACCCTTGTCGACCATAAAAAGAAAAATTACAAAAAAAACACAAAAAGCATAAAAACACAAAAAGACATAAAAAAGGGAAAATAAAAAATTTTGAAGTCATATTTGCATACTTGATTAAAGGCTGTCGTCCTTTGTGACGGACGCGTGGGGTGCTAATACCTTCCCCGTGCGTAAAAACAACTCCCGAACCTTTCACGATTAAATTTCATAGACCACACCTTTTCGGTTTTTTCCGAAGTTTTCCTCGAATAAACGTTGGTGGCAACTCCGCGCATTTTCCTCCCATGGAAGACGCATTCGTGAGCCCCGTGTTGCAATATCATGACTTCCTCTTTTGTCAGTTTCCTTTTATTTCTCTTCCGTTCTTGTATATAACTCTTTGATGCTTTTAGTGTATTTTTTGAAATGTATGCATGAGATAGATATTTATTCATTTGATGCACACAAACACCAACACTATTTGTACACACGGTGACTTGAAAAGGGGCCCTATACCCGGGTCCATGGGAACATAAGGAGTGGAGGTGAATCTGTGGTCATGTTGGGTCTTTGACTTGCTTGATAACAGTGAACCCTCATCTAGAATTTTTCTCTTTGATAGCATGTTGTTGTTGGTAGTCCCTACTGCCGCAATATGTTTTTTCGAAGGGGATGATACCTCTAGAAACCATCAAGAGAGATATGACCACCTTGGGAATTATCACTAAAAGCCTTTTAGTTCCTCCCGTTTAGGTCCCTAAAATAGGGGCACGAAGTGAACACGCTGCGTGCCTTTTAAACATTGCCATGCATATAACCTAAATGTCATGCACACCTTTGTTGTATGATTATTTGAGGATATTGCCATGCTGTGTACATCCCACTGTTGCACTTTTGTGCATCTGCATCAGGTCATCACGCATGCGTTGTATGTTGGTCTCTTTTTTTTTCACGAGAAGCTGGAAGGTCCATATCACCTTTTTAACTGCACACATGGGGCACTGCGCCTTCGAATGCGCAAGTAAGAAGAGATAATTTTTCGGGCTCTCGTGTCCATAAATGCATTAATATCATGTATCGCATAAGCATCTCTTCATGGCATCATAATGAACATATCATTCCTGCATTTGTCCGTTATCATATTCCAACATTGCATTTTGCATAAGTCATTTCATCCCCATGCATCTGCATCTAACATGTTTTTTGCATACCATTTATTTTCATGTTCACTCATGCATGATCCTTGCGTTTTCCTCTGCAAAACAAAAACAAAAAAGGAAGCGTGAAAATTCACACTGCATTCTTAGTTGCATGTGTTAGGTACCATGAGCCAACCATGTTGGGATCATAAACCCATTTCTAAAAAAACAACAAAACAAAATGATTGAGCATGGTACCTAAATTGATTCAACCCCATGTCCTGCGTAAAAATTCGCAATACTTCAACTGTGCATCATTCGCATACATTTATGCTTTTCATTGGTTGCATTGTTCATTGCATTCTTTCCTTGAAAAAAAAATGAACTTAATCATTGTTATCAAAAGGAAAGAACACGTTTAATGGTGTCCTTACCAAACACATGCTAGAGCTAGAGTAATGGGTGAAGTAGAGGAGGTGCAAGAGCAGATGAAGACCGACACAGAGGCCTTGAAAGAGCAAATGGCCACAATGATGGAGGCCATGATGAGCATGAAGAAGATAATGGAAGCCAATGCGGTTGCAGTAGCCGCTACCTGCGCTATTGCAAAGGTGAACCCGATGCCCCCATTTGGCCTCAACCAAATGAATCATCCAACCTCAGCTATGGTAGGCAAAGATTTGGGAAGTACGAGCGGCCCCTATTATGTGCAAATTCAAAACAAGCACGCCTTCCCACCATATGGCTTGCCTCCCAACTATACACCACCTAATGTGGCATACACTCTCAGTGAGGATGTCAATAACTCTGCTCCCATGCTCATTGAAAGCCGACAACCTCATCATGTACATGTCTCTCAACCCATGGGGGAGACACATGAAATTTCCCACCACAATCTAGCCGACTTCGAGCTTTGCCTCAGATATGCCACTGAAGGGCAAGCAGTTGGTGATATACCCCTGCAAAACACTTTGGAGGGCCCTCAGTATCACCCACAACCAAACCCCTTGCATTCCATAGTGGGTAAAAACCCTCATGCTATGGCAGAAATGGGAAAGTTGGATCATCTAGAGGAAAGGCTCAGGGCCATTGAAGGAGGTGAAGATTATGCCTTTGCTAACCTAGAGGAGTTGTTCCTAGTACCCAATATCATCACCCCTCCCAAGTTCAAGGTGTCGGACTTTGACAAGTACAAGGGGAATACTTGCCCCAAGAATCATCTAAAGATGTATTGTCGGAAGATGGGGGCATACGCAAAAGATGAGGAACTGCTGATACATTTCTGATACACTAACTTGGTACACTAACTTGGAACCTTCCTGAGTCCATTCTTAGAAGGACCTAATGGTTGCCTTCGTTAGGCAGTGTCAGTACAATTCTGATATGGCTCCGGATAGGATGCAACTATAGAACATGTGCAAAAAGGGGCATGAATCTTTCAAAGACGGAGAGACCTGGCAGCCCAGGTGACACCCCCAATGACGGAGAAAGAGATGATCACAATAATAGTAGACACATTACCAGTGTTTTACTATGAAAAAATGGTGGGGGTACGCACCTTCAAGCTTTGCGGATTTGGTCTTCGCCGGCAAAAGGATCGAAACGGGTCTGAAAAGAGGCAAATTTGATCATCCTGCTTTGATGAATGAGAAAACTGGGGCAAATGAAGAGGATGAGAATGAGGAAGGAAACCATGTTGAGGTTGTCATTCCTACATGGCCAAACTTCGCACCAGCCCAACAATGTCATTACTCAGCCAATATTAGTTGTTCTCATTACCCACCACCTAGTCACCCACAAAGGTCATCCCTATATCAACCACAAAGCCTGCTCGCCGCACATCCGGTGCCTAAACACCACCTTTAGCCCAAACCAAAAATGAATTTTGCAGCAAAAAGCCTGTAGGATTCACCCCAAATTCCGGTGTCATATGCTAACTTGCTCCCATATCTACTCGATAATTCAATGGTTGCTATAACCCTAGCCAAGGTTCCTCAACCTCCATTTTTCTGAGGATACGACTCGAACGCAATATGTGCATATCATGGAGGAGTTCCAGGACATTCCATTGAGCACTGTATGATCTTGAAGCGTAAGGTGCAAAGTTTAATTAATGCAGGTTGGCTGAAATTTGAGGAGAGTTGCTTGTGAATCCTAACATTGACAAGCGACACCACACATGGGGCAATTTTGAAAGCTGTCGTTAGATGTCTCTAATGACTCATCAGGATTTTCAAGTTTATGCCATTATTGTAAACCACAATTACAATACTAAATAATATGGATAAATTTGACATCCTTGTCTCTCTCATCCTCTCACAAACACTGGGGCAATGAAAGGCACCATGCATAAACCTCAAACGAACCTAGGGGCAGATTAGAAGTTCTCACCCAATAGGTTCCTAGCTACAAGGTCATGACGAAAGATAACAATTGGTACCTCAAAGCCTTACATTGGGGCAATGAGGGGCACCGTGCATGAGCCTCAAGCGAACCTAGGGGTCGATCAAAAGTTCTCACCCGTCTATGTTTTTAAACAAAAAAAGGGGGAGTGAAAAACCCTGGGATTTCAATGGATTGATTAAACAGCTCCATCACCGTCACTCCAAAATTATCAAGTGACTAAATCAAACACGACATATACTCTGAGGGTGTTCCCAGAGAGATTTGCGAAAGATAGGATAAGGTTGCATGAATTATCACTTCTTTCAAAAGGACAGCCAATCTGTGTTTTTTCAAAAATCAAATCAAAATCACAAAATAAGGAAAGAATGTCATGAACATTGTACACCTTTCCATGACATTGCATTGTTGCATACGAAGTCTGCATTTATCGCATTTCAAGACAAAGGTTGCATGCATCTGCATCCCTAAAAATCATGTTAACTACATAGATTTCTTACCTCTAATGTCCAATCTTTTGAATTTGGGATGACCGGCCCTCCTAATGAGTCAATCTCTTGCTTTCTAATAAGGGTGGACCATTGGGTACTAGTACCCTCGCCTTGAGAGGGCTGCACGCCCTCGCCTTGAGGACTACACATCCTCACCTTCAGAGGACTACACATCTTCACCATCAGAGGGCTGCACGCCCTCGCCTTTAGAGGGCTACACGCTCTTGCCTTAAGAGGACTACACGTCCTCGCCATCAGAGAGCTGCATGCCCTCGTCTTCAGAGGGCTATACGTCCTACCCTTCAGAGGACTACACATCCTCGCCATCAGAGGGCTGCACGTCCTCGCCATCAGAAGGCTACACGTCCTCGCCATCAGAGGGCTGCATGCCCTCACCATCAAAGGGCTGCATGCCCTTGCCTACAGAGGATTACATGTCCTCACCTTCAGAGGACTACACGTCCTCGCCGTTAGAGGACTACACGTCCTCACCTCAAAAGGGCTACACGTCCTCGCCATCAGCGGGCTACACGTCCTCGCCATCAGAGGGCTACACGTCCTCACTGTCAAAGGGTTGCATGCCTTCGCCTTCAGAGGACTACATGTCCTCGCCTTCAAAGGACTACACGTCCTCACCTCAAAAGGGCTACACGTCCTTGCCATCAGAGGGCTGCACACCCTCACCTTAAGAAGACTACACGTCCTCACCTTTAGAGGGTTGCACGCCATCTCCTTCAGAGGGCTACACACCCTCACCTTCAGAGGACTAGACGTCCTCACCATCAGAGGGCTGCACGCCCTCACCATCAGAGGACTACACCTCCTCACCATTAGAGGGCTGCACGCCCTCGCCTTTAGAGGGCTACACGCCCTCACCTTTAGAGGATTACACGTCCTCGCCATCAGAGGGCTGCACGCCCTCGCCTTCAGAGGACTACACGTCCTCGCCTTCAGAGGATGACACGTCCTCGCCATCAAAGGGCTGCACGCCGTCACCTTCAGAGGGCTACACGCCCTCACTTTCAGAGGACTACACGTCCTCGCCATCAGAGGGCTGCACATCCTCGCCATCAGAGAGCTACACATCCTCTCCATCAGAGGGCTTCACGCCCTCGCCATCAGAGGACTACACGTTCTCACCATTAGAGGGCTGCACGCCTTCGCCTTCAGAGGGCTACACGCCCTCACCTTTAGAGGACTACATGTCCTCGCCATCAGAGGACTGCACGCCCTCGCCTTCAGAGGACTACACGTCCTCACCTGAATAGGGCTACATGTCCTCGCCATCAAAGGGCTGGACGCCCTCACCTTCAGAGGACTACACGTCCTCACCTTTAGAGGGTTGCACGCCCTTGCCTTTAGAGGAATACACGTCCTCACCTTCAGAGGGCTTCACACCCTCATCTTTAGAGGACTACACGTCCTCACCTTCAGAGGGCTGCACGCCCTCACCTTCAGAGGGGTGCACGCCTTCGCTTTCAGAGTGCTCCGCATCTGCGCCTTAAGAGAACTCAAGGTCCTCCGCCCTTAATGCTTAATCGAGGCTTGCACTCCCGGGTAAGGGGCTATTAGTTTGCTTTTATTAGTTCCTGGGCCACCCCTGATATTGGAGGGCGACCAACTTTGCGAGCACAACCAGAGAGGGAGGCTATCGTGCAGCTGCTATGCTTACCGGGGCATGATTTCACCCAGACCACCACAGGGAGACGAGTGCGGATCATGCGCACCACCACAACTCTGATCTCCCCCTGCCGAAGTGTCAGTTGGTCTATGCCATCATGACATAGGTAAGTATACACGTGGCTCAACTGATTTCTGATGCCATCCACTATTTGTAGGGATCACGCCCACAAGACACCCAGTGGACCCGAAGGAGTCCAACAAAGTCCTGGGGTTTCCAACTATGGCTACGGGCCTCTGCCAGTCCTACAGGGTGCCCATCCCCCCCCAGCAAGGTCATGCCATTGTGACATAGGTATGTATGCACTTCTCTCAATTGATTTCTGATGTCATCTATTATTTGCAGGGATCGCGCCCGTAGGACACCCAGTGGACCCGGAGAAGTCCAATAGGGTCTTGGGGTTTCCAGCTATGATTATGGGCCTCTGTCAGTTCTACGAAGTGCCTGTCGCCCCCAGCAAGGTCATCAGGCCCCCTACTAACCAAGCTTTCATCAAGAAGTATTGCGCCCCCAGGCTGGCGCAGGGCGAGACACCACAGCAGCCTGGGGATGGCCGAAAGCGGGCTATAGACGGACCGCCGCCACCTCCAAAGCCCCTCAGCTCATCTACAAAAGCTGGAGCGTTGCCTACGACCTGTGGTCGACTAGCAGGTGACCAAGTCCAAAGCCAAAGGTAAGCAAAAGTGTTAGGTCCGTGACCGATAAGTCATCACACGTCCAGGTCAAGACGTTAAAGAAGCGCTACTAGGAGGAAACCCAGTACCCTTTAAATTTCTGCTTGTTATTTGATCACCTTTTGTTTCACAAGTCATAGTAGGACACACCTAGTTGCTCATGTTCCTAGGAATTTAAATAAAACAAGCACAAGCTCGGAAGGTAGTCATACCTCACAAAATATATGTATATGTGTTTAGGTAGTGAAAATACCTTAGATATGCATGTATATAGCAAAGATACCTCACAATATATATATATATATATGTGTGTGTGTATGTATGTATGTTTAGGTAGCAAAATACCTAAAAAAAAACAAAAAAAACAAACAAGAACAAAAAATATATCTTTCGGCTGAAAAGCCGGCACGCTTTTGGAAAGAAATAACTTCCAACTTTTCTTTGAAAAAGATTCACCGATCAAAACAAAGGGTTTTGTTGAAAAAAATGTGTATACACCTGAAGGGTGAATGCTGTGAAAATTTTCCCGAACACCCAAAATGGACTCGGATGAATGCATGAATTGATAAAGGAGCATATTTTGGAAACACTGGGTTGACTTAAATAGGGAAAATTAATCCTGAGCCCTAGTGTCACATGACATAAAAGCTTGATGCTTGAGTGTCCACATGGGTGCTTGCATGACCAGTTTTGCATAAAATTTCCAAATCATCACTGTTGCTTGTGTGTCATGGAAATAATGTGAGACATTACTTTATCCCTGAACCGCTGGCCAAACCAACACCCTGGCACATATCATGTCCAGCCATTCTACAAGCCTTTTGAGCCAAAACCTCAAACCACCATAAATCTGGACCCATGGTGAGAATTTCCATCCTTGCCATCGGAAGAAAACAAAAAAAGAAAAAGAAAGTTCTCGATCAAAGATCAAAAGAAAGAAAAAGAAGAAAATTCCCAATCAAAGATTGGAAGAAAGCAGAAAAAGAGAAAGAATTCCTGATCAAAGATCAAAAGAAAACAAAATAAATATACAGAAAGGTCTTTGGACCAGAACAATATCTAAACAATACAGAATTGTCACATGTAAACACGAAAAGAAAAAGAAAACCACGACTTGAAGTGGTCCCCTCCCTTTGATTGCCAACCAAAATCTTGTGCGCTAGCGACTTTCTTGCCCCGCACAAGACAAAAACAGAAAAGGAAAAGGCCCAAACAGTCAGAGCCAAATTCCTCACCAAAACACCATTCCCGAAAAAGTCCTATTGATCCATGATCAGGCATGTAATTTTTTATTTGATAGGAAATGATACACAAAATCAAGTCATGACATATCGATGGTTCGGAATTAGGATAAAACACTTACCTGTGTGAGATTGATACACTTTGAGTGATTTTCTTCTATTTTGTTGGACCCAGTGTTTCCTCAAAATGGTCGTTTAGAAACGAAACACTAACATCTGAAATCTCATTTGTGGTTATGAGAAAATTTTATCAGCATGCTCTCCTTCCCTAATAGACACATTGTTTTTCACCAGAAATTATATGTTGCCCTGATCAGTTGGAGGTTTTGTTTCTTTACTAAAGCATGTTCGCATTTTAGTGAGAGAACACCGAGACTATTTTAGTCTCACTTTTGAAAGAACTACGTAGGTCTGAGTTCCTCATCACAAATTGAGGATACGTAGGAGCAAAAGCCCCGATTTTGTCGACCACCCCACCTTTTGCTATCATGACCCAAGAGTCTTGTTGCTTGCGGAGACACCTTACGGTTATTCACACCTCGTCATTCGGAGACCCCAAGTTCAATTGACAAGCAAAGGCCAATGTGGTCATCTGCACCCTTTCCGGAGATGTCAGCATCTTTCGGTAAAGACTATTTTAGTCTCACACATCACAAAAACAAGAACTACATTGGTCTAAATTCCTCACCGCGATTAAGGATATGTAGGAGCAAAAGCCCTGCTTTTGTCGACCACCCCACCTTTTGTTACCGTGAACCACGAGTCCGGTGGCATGCAGAGACACCCGACGGTAACCTGCAAACACCCTTTGCTATCCAGCGACCCGAGAGTTCGGTGGCATGTGGAGACACCCGACGGTAACCCACAAACACCCTTTGCTATCCAGCGACCCGAGAGTTCGGTGGCATGCGGAGACACCCAACGGTAACCCACACACACCCTTTGCTATCCAGCGACCCGAGAGTTCGGTGGCATGCGGAGACACCCAACGGTAACCCACACACACCCTTTGCTATCCAGCGACCCGAGAGTCCGATAGCACACGGAGAAACCTTACGGTTATCCGCACCTTTAGTCATCTAGAGACGGCAAGTCCGATGACATGCGAGGGTACCATATGGTTATCCGCACCTTTTGTCATCCCGAGACGGCGAGTCCGATGACATGCGGGGGTACTATATGGTTATCCGCACCTTTCGTCAACAAGGGGCAAACAAGCCCGTTGACGCGCAGGGACTAACATCGTCCTCTGCACCTTTCGTCAACCAGCGGGGAAGCGAGCCTGTTTACGCACAGAGACTAACGTCGTCTTCTGCACCTTTTTGTCATCTAGAGAGGGCAAGTCCGATGACATGCGAGGGTACCGTATGGTTATCCGCACCTTTGGTCATCTAGAGACAGCAAGTCCGATGACATGCGGGGGTACCGTATGGTTATCCACACCTTTTGTCATCCCGAGACGGCGAGTCCGATGACATGCGAGGGTACCGTATGGTTATCCGCACCTTTTGTCAACCAGGGGAAAACAAGCCCATTGACGCGTAGGGACTAACGTCGTCCTCTGCACCTTTCGTCAACCAGGGGGGAAGCGAGCCTGTTGATGCGCAGAGACTAACGTCGTCTTCTGCACCTTTTGTCATCTAGAGATGGCAAGTCCGATGACATGCGGAGGTACCGTATGGTTATCCGCACCTTTGGTCATCTAAAGACGGCAAGTTCGATGACATGCGGGGGTATATTATGGTTATCCACACCTTTTGTCATCCCGAGACGGCGAGTCCGATGACATGCAGGGGCACCATATGGTTATCCGCACCTTTTGTCATCCCGAGACAGTGAGTCCGATGACATGCGGGGGTACCATATGGTTATCCGCACCTTTTGTCAACCTGGGGCAAACAAGCCCGTTGACACGCAGAGACTAACGTTGTCTTCTGCACCTTTTGTCATCTAGAGACGACAAGTCCGATGACATGCGAGGGTACCGCATGGTTATCTTCACCTTTCGTCAACCAAGGGCAAACGAGCCTGTTGACGCGCAGAGACCAACATCGTCTTCCACACCTTTTGTCATCCAGGGACAACAAGTCAGGTGGCAAGCAGAGATACCTTATGGTCATCCTCACCTTTCGCCAACCTAGGCGAACTAATTCAATGGTATTAGGATGATGTTGGTCATCCGATTCTGATTATTTTCAAAATTTTTGCAGGTTTTTACTCTCGTCGTCCGGAGACATTCAAGCCCGACGACGCACGACATTCTTCTCTGTTGGGTGGGGGGCGATCAAGTTCGATGGCGTGGGGAAATGTCGTGGTTGTCCCATTTTATCGCTTTCAAGACACTGAAGTTTTGTTGACGCTTCTGATGCATTTTCTCTCTTTCTGAAAGACAGGTTCTGTTGGTCGGGATATTGACCGACCAAATGATGTTCCGCTCAAACGAAATTAGTGTCTTATCTTTACTTCGCTTTTATCTCCAATAAAAGATAAGTAAAAAGGGGCAACTGTCATACCCTAATTTCGTCCGGGGACCATTGTTTGGTGGCATGCAACCTTCGCTTGACCGCCTCGAGGTACTTAACACCCATCGTTAGGTAATTCGTAAAGTTCCATGACCTTCTGGAAGTCGAAAAGAAGCATTGTTGCGCAATCCGTCAAATTCTACAGCATTCTGGAAGTCAAAAGGGCATTGTTGCGTAATCCGTAAAGTTTCATAACATTCCGGAAAGAAAATAGGTGTCATTATGTAATCCGAAAAGTTTCGTAACATTTCGGAAAGAAAACAGCCAAAAACACAAAAATGGGGGGGTGAACTTATCAAGATAGGGGTGTCAATAGCAATTCGAGTCTAGGCCCTTCCGGAACATTTTGGAAGTTGGGTTGCTTAAGGAGGAAGCAACTGGGCGGCAAGCTCCTCCACGTTTTTGAAAAATGGGCTTTCGTGGCTTCCGTAATGCTTCTGTAAAATTTCCGAAAACCTTGGTTAAGCATATTTCACTTAACATTGGTGAAAGGGAAGATAAAAGAAGATGAAAATCACATCCGAAACACTTCCATAAGGCTTCCGTAACTTTTCCGTAAAGTACGAAAAAGGGGGTGAACTTAGTAATTGGGGTGCGCTTAGAAATCTTCCTCAAGAAGCCTCTGGGCGGCAAGCACCTCTCTTTTTCCCTATAAATAGGGGAGGGGGCTGTTTCAAAAATATTCATGACCCCTAAACTATGCATTTCGGCTATTTTGGGCAAAAAACACGTTTTCGTGAAGAAAAATCGAGTCGAACTGCTTCCGTAACGCTTTTGTATGCGATTCTGTGGAAATTATTCATCGTTCTTCACCATTCTTCGTCGTTCTTCAGTCTTCAACTGGTAAGTTCCCGAAATCGAATCTTTCAATTCATTCTATTCACTTTAATTTCGCTTACTTACAGTTTTCTTTTCTTTCGCTTTAACGAGCTTTTAACCGTTTATTTAAGCCGTTTTCTCACCTAATAAATGATAAAATGAATTTCAACCGATCATTTGTGTTGTAATCTCGTTTAATCACTGTTAAAACAAAATCTAACTGATCGTTCACGCTGTAACCATGGTTAAACCTAAAAATGGCAAAATAATAATAAAATAATCAAAAAAATCAATCAGACGTTTTTCTTTGGAAGTTTCCTTCAATGAATTGACTAATAACCAAAGTGAAACTAAGGCTAAAATCAACTCACAAATCAAGCTTCGTCTGCAAAAGTCACTCAAAACTGTTTTAATGTCCAACGCCTTAAACCGTCCTCTTTGCTTTTATCGGTTAACATGGACCGTTCAAAAGCATAAAATCAACACATAACTTTACTGCTTTTGCAAGAACTACGTAGGTCTGATTTCCTCATCGCAATTAAGGATACGTAGGAGCAAAAGCCCCACTTTTGTCGACCATCCCAAGAGATCGTTAATGATCCAACGCCTTAATGTTTCTCTCCTTTCAAAACCAAGAGATCGTTAATGGTCTAACGCCTTAACGTTTCTCTCCTTTCCAAAAATCAAAAGATCGTTTAATGGTCCAACCCCTTAAATGACTTTTGTTTGATTAAAATCAATCTTGCGGAAAAAGATCAAAACAACTTAACCAACATTTAGTTCTAAAAGAACAACGTAGGTCTGATTTCCTCATCGCAATTGAGGATACGTAGGAGTGAGGGAAACACCCTTGTCGACCACAAAAAGATAAAAAAAATACAAAAAAAAAAAAAAACACAAAAAGCATAAAAACACAAAAAGACATAAAAAAGGGAAAATAAAACATTTTGAAGTCATATTTGCACACTTGATTAAAGGCTATCGTCCTTTGTGACGGACGCGTGGGGTGCTAATACCTTCCCCATGCGTAAAAACAACTCCCGAACCTTTCACGATTAAAGTTCGTAGACCACACCTTTCCGGTTTTTTTCCAACGTTTTCCTCGAATAAATGTTGGTGGCGACTTCGTGCATTTTCCCCCCATGGAAGACACGCCCGTGAGCCCTGCGTCGCCCTCCCGCCGAAGGGCAGGTTGCAACAAGTATGCTTCAAAAAATTATGAACATGCTTTGTAAAGAATCAATCCCCAAACTGATCAGAACAATATTTTTCAAAATGCAACACTAAGAAATGAAAGCACAAAAGATGAAATTCACAAAACCAAAAATGAGATTAAGATCATTTCGCATTTTGTTTCTAAAGAACATCAGAGGAAACACTATATGCCTTCAAATAGAGGAAAACCTTATCAAAGGTGTATAATTCTCATACAAGCAAGTGTTTTATCTCAATTCCAATCATTGATATGTCATAAATCAATTTTGCAAGTCATTTCCCATCAAATCAAAGATAATGTGCATAATCATTATGGATAAATAGGTCTTTTTAAGGTTGGGCCTGGTTTTGAAGGAAATCTTGGTTTTTCTGGATATTCAAACATACCTTGTGAATAAGAGAGTAGACATATAAATCTAGCTAGTAACTTAAACGAACGATCACTTCCAATGCCTTTTTTTTTGGTTTCAACCAAGTTATCAATTCTTTCTATTCAAATATTTACACCAACTCTGTACATGATTCATAAATTTATTTATCCATAAAGAACTTGTTTTTCCTTGTCTTTTTCTTTTCTCTTTTCTTTTCTGATAAATATTTAATTTCCTTTAGTACCTGTTCGACCCTAGTTTTACCCGAGCACTATCATTCACTAACGTTTTGATTCTCGCTAGCCGAATTGAGTTGTTCGACACCAGTTGCCATGCAAGACAAAAGATTATTCAGCGTTTCGGTAAAGAATGCGGAAAATACCGAAAAGGAGGGTAAAATGGACATTTTAAAGCTTTTTCTGACCCTTGGCTCACCCAAGCTTGCCTCTGGCTCGCCTGGGCCTCCAAATAGCTTAGGGGTGAAGTAACCAGCTCGCCTGGGCGAGCAAGGTTACTTCAGGTTGAAGCAACGGCTCGCCTGGGCGAGCTCCAGCTCACCTGGGAAAATAAGTAAATATTGAAGTCATGTTTTTACATACTCGATAAAAGGCTGTCGTTCCTTGTGACGGATGCATGGAATGCTAATACCTTCCCCGTGCGTAAACAACTCCCGAACCTTTTTCTTTGAAATTCGCATTCATCATACCTCCTGCGTAAACATTCCCTACTGCATTTGTCATACCTCCTCTATGATAGGATGTTGAAGCATTGAACATCCCAATTTTCATTTCTAGCAAACATGGGGTCGAACCAAGTGCCCTCTTTTAAAAAAAGGTTCTATCATGTCAAAGTCAAGAGCCTAAAACTAGCCAGCTTGCGAGAGCTAGGGCAGCAAATGGATCTAGTTCAACGTAAAGTCTTCTGCAAGGCATGTGGGAAAATCTGGGATTTGGCCATGATAGAAGTGTCTGTTGAAGCCATCGCATCCCTCGCTCAATATTATGACCAGTCGCTAAGATGCTTCACGCTTGGGGACTTTCAGTTAGTACCAACCATAGAAGAGTTTGAAGGGATCTTGGGATGCCTACTGGGAGGAAGCAAGTCGTATTTGTTTTCCGGATTCTACCCCTCCATGGCAAGAGTAGCAAAAGTGGTCAAGATCTCGGCACAAGAGTTAGACCGAGGGAAGCAAAACATAAATGGAGTGGTAGGGATACCAAGGCAGCGCTTGGAGGAAAGGGCCGAAGCTTTGGCAAATCAAGGAGAGTGACTTGATTCCTTGATATATTAGCACTATTGGTGTTTGGGATCATACTCTTTCCAAATGTAGACAGGCTAGTAGATTTAGTGGCGATCGACGCTTTTTTTGCTTATCACCACAGCAAGGAAGGCCCGATCATTGTTGTTTTGGCCGATGCCTATGACACATTCAACCTGAGATGCGAAAAAAGCAATGCGAGAATTGTTTGTTGTACACCCTCTCTTTATGTATGGTTGGTCTCTGTTAGTCGGTTAATACAACTAACTTTTGTGTAAAAAAAGCTGTGTAAATTGTATTCGAATCCTTCCATTTACAGTTCTTTTTGTAGTATTGTAAGTTCTTTTTGTAAATTTGGGTAATAAGTACTTAGTATCCCACTTTTGTGTAATTAATAACCTTTCCATTTCAATTTCAGGTAAAATAAGCAAGTTTGGTGAAGTTGATTTTTTCAAGTTCACTGAGTCATCCTCCTCTAGCTGAGCGCATGATCCGTTGGGCGCATAATGATTGGCTGAGTGCATAGAAGAACCTGGAAGAAGATGACTTGTACAGGTGTGTTAGGCGAGAGTCAAACTCGCAAAGCAAACCACTTGCACCTCCAGGCTAAGCGAAGAAGAGGCGCGCTAAGCCAAATGTCACTTAATTTGGCTAAGCGAACCAAAATGTGGCTGAGCAAACGACCAAAAATCAACAACACTATTTAAAGCCTGAAATCAGAAATGGAAAGGAGTTCTCAATTTTTGGTGTTTTCTCTGTTCTTGGAAGCATTCATCTAAGTTGCTGAGTGGCGAAGAGAACTTCTGGTGTGAAGATCCTGAGGGACAGCAAAGATTAAAGAGGAAGTTATCATGCGGAGTATTGAATGAGAGTTTGAGTGATTGTGAGGTTTCTAGAGGTGAAGGAAACATCCTCACCACTTGTACTTCCTAATCTTTCATTTTCTCTTTTTCATCTTTGTAAGAGAAGCTTCCCAGTTATGGAAAGCTAAATCCTCAGTTGGTTCTTCCTACGGGGTACTTGATGTAAATACTCTTATATTTATCTAATGATGTTGCATGTGTCCTCTGTGCTATCAGTACTTCATTTTTAGTATGCTTTTTCCCTGATCACATAGATGCATGCTCAGTTAGGGTCATTCAACATTGGGAAATGGTTTGATCCTTAGAACTTGATAGGACGGGTCTAGTTTATCGTATTTTCATGAGGGATCGGGGTACGATAACCTAGTTGTTGGTATGTATGTCTTAATTCAGTTCTGGTCAAGTTTAGTCCAACAAGAGGGATCTGAGGATGACACTCTTCTTGGATTAGGCTAAACATGCACGAGACATTGGGGTTTAGCTGTCCAAGAGAGAACATAAAACACAAGAACATTGTTAGGTAAAGAACATCTTTAGTAGCATCAGTCGCCCAATAGGAAGACCAACACGTTGACCATCTACCTTCGCACCCACCACTAGTCACCTTTTATTTACCTTTGTTTAGTTAGTTTACACACGTGTCCATTCTACACACAAACCTTTTATAACAAGATGCTTATTTACTGAACCACAGCTTTGCCAAGTAAAACAAGTTCCCCGAGAGTTCGATACTCGGTTCTTACTGTTTTATACTACTTGCGCGATCCGGTGCACTTGCCGGCCGTCGAACAAGTTTTTGGCGCCATTGCTAGGGATCTTCTTTCTATTTGGAAAGTTTAGTTCAGTTCTTTAAGTGCCTATTTATTATTCTTTGACTATTTGTGAATACTTGTTTTGTCTATATTTGTTTTCTTCTTGAATTGGATAACCACTATTGCTGTCAGTATTTTGTATGCATAGATCTCCCATAGGTAGTTTAGTTCCTCTGGACTTGGAAATTGAAGCTACCTTAAAAAGGAATAGAGCCGAGAGGAGAACAAAGTTGTTGCAAGATAGGACAACAACTTCCATTCTAGAAGAAGAAGCTCAATCTTCTGACTCTACATCATCTGATTCACAGTCATCAAGGGAATCCGCTACAGATCTATCGGAAGCCTTTTTCATGGTTGAAGAACATCAATACAGGGTTACCCTTGAGGATTATTCTAGTAGTTCAGTACCGCAATTCTTTACAAGTATTGTGAGGCCAGAAGTCCAAGCACATAATATAAACTACCCTCATTCTTTGATTCATCTAATACAGGGGAACCTATTTCATGGATAACCAAATGAGGACCCCTATGCACACTTAGCAACATACATAGAGATTTGTAACACTATAAAGATTGCAAGAGTGCCAGATGAAGCCATTAGGCTTAGTTTATTTTCATTTTCTTTGGTAGGAGAAGCCAAGAAGTGGCTCCATTCATTCAAAGGTAACAGTCTGAAGACGTGGGAGGAAGTTGTTGAGAAATTTTTGAAGAAATACTTTCCCGAGTCAAAGACTGCAGAAAGGAAAGCTGTTATTTCATCATTTCACTAGTTCCCTGATGAGTCCTTGAGTGGAGCATTGGAGAGGTTTCGGGGTTTGTTGAGAAAGACTCCCACACATGGATTCTCTGAGAAAATTCAATTGAACATGTTTATAGATGGGCTGAGACCACAAACCAAGCAATTGTTAGATGCTTCAGCAGGAGGAAAGATAAAGATGAAGACCCCTGAGGAGGCAACTGTGTTGATTGAAAATATGTCTGCTAGTGATCATGCTATTTTACATGATAGAGTGCATCAACCCACCAAGAAGAGCTTATTGGAGTTATCATCACAAGACTCTGTACTGGCACAAAATAAGTTGCTTTCTAAGCAACTTGAGATCTTAACAGAAACAATTGGTAAGTTGCCAACTAAATTGTCTATTGGTCAACCTTCATAGTATTTTGTTTTGCAGGTTACAGGTTGTACCATTTGTGGTGGTGCTTATGAATCCGGCCATTGTATTCCTTTTGAAGAACAAATGCAAGAAGTTAGTTACATGGGAAATCAACAAAGGCAAGGATACAACCAAGGAGGATTCTCAGGTTTCCAGCAAGGTCCCTACAATCAGCAAGGACAATGGAGATCACACCCTGGTAATCAATTCAATAAGGACCAGGGTGGACCTTCCAACAGGCCGCCTCAACAAGGGCCTAATATTTTCCAGAGGACTACCAAACTGGAAGAAACTCTGGCTCAATTCATGAAAGTGACCATGTCCAATCATAAGAGTACTGAGTCAGCCTTGAAAAACCTTGAGATTCAGGTGGGTCAATTGGCCAAGCAATTAGTTGAGAAGTCATCAAACAGCTTTAGGGAAAATACTGAGAAGAATCCCAAAGAGTGTAAAGTTGTTGTAACAAGAAGTAGAAAGCTTGTGGCGGCTGAGGATGAGGATGTTGTTGCTTTGAAGGAGCAAGTTCCTTTAAAGGACACTACTGTTAAAAAGAAGAATGAGGTAATTGATGCAATGAGTCAAAGGGGGGAAAAACAAATAATGGTCGAAGAGAAAGAAATAAAAAACCAACAAAACGAAATAGAGGTAGGAAAATAAAAATAAAAAGTTAAAAAAAATAAAGATGAAGAAAAGAGTAGGAGTGAAAAAGAAAGAGAAAATAGGAAAGAATAAGCTTCAGATAGGGGTACGGAAGTGCCATATCTCATGGTACCGTCTAAGAAAGATAAGGACCGCCATCTGGCGAGATTCCTATACATTTTCAGGAAACTGGAAATAACTATGCCCTTTGGAGAAGCTTTGCAGCAGATGCCACTCTACTCAAAGTTTTTGAAAGATATGTTGACAAGGAAGCATAAATACATTCACCAGGAGAATATCGTTGTGGAAGGCAACTGCAGTGTTGTGATACAGAAGATCCTTCCACCAAAACACAAGGACCCTGGAAGTGTGACTATTTCTTGTTCAATAGGTGAAGTCACAGTGGGAAAGGCTCTCATTGAATTGGGAGCCAGTATCAACTTAATGCCACTCTCCATGTGTAGAAGGTTGGGAGAGTTGGAAAATATGCCCACCAGATGACTTTATAGCTTGTTGATTGATCCATCACAAGGCCTTATGGGGTAATTGAAGACGTTCTGATAAGAGTTAAGCAGATGGTCTTTCCAGCTGACTTCGTGGTCATGCATGTGGAGGAACATCATGATGGGAACATTATTTTGGGATGGCCCTTTATGCTAACTGCAAGCTGTGTAGTTGACATGGGAAGAAAGACATTGGAAATGGGTTTTGAAGATTAGAAGATCAATTTTGATCTATTTGAAGAAGACAAGCCTATGTCAGATCAAAATGTCTGCTTGCAAGTGATGGAGGGTGGTAAGGAGCTCTTGAAGTTAAAGGACAAAGTGGATATCATCCATTGAGGTAAAAGCGTCAAGCTAATGACGTTAAAGAAGCGCTTCCTGGGAGGCAACCCAGTTGTAATTATGTTCTTTTGTTTTTCTTGCATGGTAAAAGTTAGAACTTACTTCATAATCATTAGACAGGGGTATATAAGCTTTTTTGAATCATAGATATAGAGGTTTTTCTTGAAAGACGACTGAGTTTTAACTCAGAAATTTTTTTCTGAAAAAATAGTCCTCTCGCTAAGCGCAGCCCCCCTGCCTGAACGCATGTTTACAATGCGCTAAGCACATCGTCATGGCGCTGAGCGCATCAACCCCTGCATCTTTAGGTATTTGAGCTCGCTAAGCTGGCCATGGGCGAGCATAGCCTAATTCAATTTGATCTGAATTGGGCTAAGCGAGAGTACAGTCGCTAAGCGCATCATGTTTAGTGGCTAAGCACAGTCACCTTGCGCTATGCCCCATTATTTGCGGCCTAAATAGCGCTAAGCGTGCACTTATGCGCTAGATGGGTGAGTCGGGTCCACTTCTGTGGCGGTACTTGCGGCAATAACTGTAGCCGCATTGACCTCCATCATTTTTTACATACTCATCATGACTTCCATCATTGTGGCCATTTTCTCTTTCATGGCCTCCATGTTGGCCTTCATCTGTTGTTGCACCTTCTCTATTTCACTCATTACTCTAACTCTAGTACGCGTTCGGTAAGGGTGCCGTAAAGCATGTTCTTTCCTTTTGATAACAATGATTACAATTCTGATTTCAATGAAAGAAAGCAATGAGAAATGCAACCAATGTGAAAAGCATGGATGTATATGAATGATGCATTGTTGAAGTATTGCAAATTTTACACATGATATTTAGTAGGAATGCAACCAATGTGATTACAATTCTTCCCTTTTATGTTTCTTTATTTTTTGGGGTCGACAAGGGGGTGCCCTTGCTCCTACATATCCTCAGGTGCAATGAGGAATTCATACCTACGTAGTTCTTTAAAGTCTAAAAGTATTGGATCAAGTAGCCTCAGAATAATTAAGAAGGGGGGGTTGAATTAATTATTAATGAACCTTTACTAATTAAAAAACTTATCCTTCTTAATGTTACTAGATTCAATTAGGCTTTTACTATTAAGTTAAGAAAGTAAAGAACAGAAATAGAAACTTAATCAAAAGTAAAAGCGATAATTAAAGTGCACAACGAAAATTAAAGAGTGTAGGGAAGAAGAAGACAAACACAATAATTTTATACTGATTCGGCAACAACCCGTGCCTACATCCAGTCCCCAAGCAACCACCAGTTCTTGAGATTTCTTTCAACCTTGTAAAATCCTTTACAGGCCAAAGATCCACAAGGGATGTACCATCCCTTGTTCTCTTTGAAAACCCAAGTGGATGTACCCTTCACTTGAACTGATCCATAAGAGATGTACCCTTTCTTGTTCTCAGTAACAAAAACACAAGTAGATGTACCCTCTACTTGTACAACAAAGGATGTACCCTCAAATGTGTTAAGACAAAGAATTCTCAGGCGGTTAGTCCTTTGAATCTTTGTAAGGGGAAACAAAAGATATCTCAGGCGGTTAGTCCTTTGAAATCTTTTGTTTAAAGGGAAGGGAAGAATCAAAAGAATTCTCAGGCGGTGTCCTTTGAATTCTCTTGGAAAAGGAGAAGGGAGACACAAAAGAATTCAGGCGGTTAGTCCTTCGTTCTTTTGGAAAAGGGAGAAGAGAGACACAAAAAGAATTCAGGCGATTAGTCCTTGCTGAAGTCTTTTTGGCAAAGGGAGAAGAGAATGAAAAGATATAGCACACTTTTGTTTTCTACAAAATTTTCACTTGCAAAAGAACAAGATTTGGAAAATGGAAAACTTAGAAGTAGAAAGATGAGTAGGAAAGAAATCTTAAAGAATCGTAAAGGTTGTAAAGGTTTAAAGGTTTCTTAAAAGTTGTTCAAGAAGTTGTTTTTAATGCAAGACAAGGTCTTGCTTTTATAGACTCTTCATGTCTGGTCAAGAAAACCATTGGAAGAGTTATAACCTTGAGAAAATCATGTCAAGAGTTACATCTCTTGACCTTTTATACAAAACTTGTCACTGGTAATCGATTACCATAATCATGTAATCGATTACACAATGCATTTTATGAAAAGATGTGACTCTTCACAATTGAATTTGAATTTCAATGTTCAGATACACTAGTAATCGATTGCCAATATATTGTAATCGATTACACCATTTAAAAATCATTTGGAACATTGCAAATTCAGTTGAAACTTTTTGAAATCAAATTTTATCACTGGTAATCAATTACAGGAAACTGGTAATCGATTACACCATTTGTGAAGTCTTGACTTGTTGCTTCTTGATTTCTTCTTTTGAATCTTGAATTCATCTTCTCTTGAATCTTGATTCTTCTTAATGTCTTTTGTTGAATCTTGAAATCATCTTCTCTTGAACTTGTTGACTCAATCTTGAAATCATTCTTTTGGGCTTTTTGTCATCATTAAAACTACTTGATTCATCATCATGAAGCTTGCTTCTACAAAAAGTTTATGTGTTAAATTGATTTTATGTTTTTTGAAAGATTGATTTTAATTGCGAACAAAAGTCGTTTAAGACATTGGACCTTGAAACGATGTTTTAAATTTCAAAAGCGGAGAGAATTGTCAAGGCGTTGGACCTTGAAACGATCCCAAGTGATGTTTAATGAAAAGCGGAGAGAATCGTTAAGGTGTTGGACCTTGAAACGATCTCAAGAGATATTTGATGAAATGAAGAAGTTTATGAGTTAGTTTTATTTTGGTTTTGCTTATTAACCTTCAATCCTTTTTTAAGATAACTTACAGCATAATGATCGGTTAAAATTACTTTACAAGAAGAAAATGAGATTACTAATGATAGAAGAAGGAGATGAAGATGCACAAAACAAGAAAGAGGACCCCTAAGGGTGCATAGATCACATTCAAATCCTTAAAACAAAAACTAACCAAATGACAAACGAAGAACGATGTAGAAGTCGATTACGGTCGCTATTCGGTAGCGCCTCAGCCTCATTTTTCTCTTCTTTCTTCTTCTTCTCTCTAATTTCTCTTAATTTCTCTCTATATGGCCCTTGGAACCCTTTATTCAGGCTCCCTCATGCCTATTTACAGCAAAAAAGGGGACTTGGTGGACTTGCAGCTCGCCCAGGTGAACTGTTGCTTCACCCCTAAGCTATTTAGGGGGGCCAGGCGAGCTAGAGGCTAGCCTGGGTGTCGCAACGTGCCCTTCGCGGGCGAGCGAGGGTGAGGCTCACGGGTGCGCTTTCCAAAGGAGGAAAGATGTGCGGAGTCGCCACCAACGTTTATTTATGGAAAACGTCTGAAAAAACCGAAGGACACCGGTCAAAATGAAAATTCTAAGTTCGGGAGTTGTATTTACGCTTGAGGAAGGTATTAGCACCTCTCACGTTTGTCTCAAAGGACAACAGCCTATTTTTTAGAATTGTGGAATTGTGTTATCTTAACTTTTATTTCTTTTTATTTTTTGAGGTCGACAAAAGCGGGGCTTTTGCTCCTACGTACCCTCCTTTGGAGAGGAAATCAGACCTACGTAGTTCTTTCTTTATGCGTGAATCAAGCGATTCTTTTTACTTGAAAGGTGATCATTTTAAGGCGTTGGACCTTAAAAATGATCCATTTTACTTGGTAAGAAACTGAAATGATAAACTTTCAAAACCCTATTTTTTGTGGACGAGCTTGACTAGGCGAGTTTGGTTTTAGCCTTAGTTTCACTTTAGTTATTAGTCAATTCAATTAAGAATGAGAAATCCCAAAGAGAAAACGTCCGATTGATCTTTCGCTTTTATTTTAGTAAAAGGTATTTTTTTATTATTATATTATTATTTTACCTCTTTTTTGATTTCCAACGTGGTTACGGCACGACCGAACGATCGGAATTCATTTTAACCAAAATTAACGGATGATTCAATTCAAACGATCGGTGGAAATTTAATTTATTTTTAGATTAAGCGAGAAATGACTTAAATAAATGGCTTAAGCACGTCAAAAGAGGGTATAAAAAGCAAATGAAAACGAGAATAAAAATACATGAAACAGAATGTGGACCACCACGGGTACATAGAATGAATCGAAAAGCTTGGTTTGAGGTACTTACCCGTTGAAGACTAAACAAAACGAAGAACGAACGATGAATCTTGAAGAACGATCAAGAATCTTCGCGTAATTTCTCACGGAAACGTTACGGAAGCGCCTCGGCTAGGATTTTTTTCACGGAAATAATTTTCCTCAGCAATTTTGAGAGAGAGAGAAGTGCCTAAGAGGCTGAACCCCTTCTCCCTTCACTCCTCCCCCTATTTATTGCAAAATAGGGGAGGAGCTTGCCACCCAGCTCGCCCAGGCGACCAAGGTTGCTTCCTCCAGAAGCAACAGCCTTCTGGAGGAAGGATATGGAAGGCCCAAGTGGGCCAGATTGCTATTTGCAACCCCCCTTTTAACTAAGTGCACCCCCTTCTATTTTTTTGGTAATTCTTTTTCCGTAACGTTACGAAACTTTACGAATTTCGTAACGATACTTATTTCCCCTTCCGCAAGGTTACGAATCCTTACGGATTATGTATTTACTCTTTTTTAGCTTTCGAAGAAGTTACGGAAACTCACGGATTGCGCAAAAACATCTCTTTTCGACTTCCGCCACATTACGGAATTTCACGGATCGCGTAAGCCTGCTTCCTTTTGATTTCCGAGACGTCTCGGGACTTCATTTATTGTGCAAAAAAGGACGCCAAGTACCTCAAAGCGGCTAACCAAAGGTTGCATGTCATCAAGTAATAATCCCCGGACGAAATTAGGGTATGACAGTTGCCCCTCTTTACTTACCTCTCATCAGAGATAAGAGGAAAGCAAAGATAGGACACTGATTTCGTCCGTCCTGCCCTTTTCGTGATGACAAGTGATGTGCCATCATTTTCTTCTATTTTCTAAACCCTTTTTGCACCATTTTAATTACTGATTGGTCTTAATTGTCAATTAATCAGGCAGTTTTATTATTTGGGCTCATTTAGCTAATTTGATGTTTTTAATCTAATTTCAGGAATTAATGAAACATTGGGCTTAATCCGGATTTTGGTTATGGACTTGAAGAGGGCAAATAAAGCAGTGCTTACCTTAGTTAATTTCTAATTAGGAAATTTCGCAATTTTATTTTATGTTGTTCAGTGTTTATTTCGTTTTGGGCCAGAGTATTGTAATAGGGCCCAGTGACTTTGAGTGACTCTTTTTAAATAGCAGCCTTGGGATTCATGCAAGGCATTCTGTTATGCTATTTTCATTATTTAGAGCTTTGGTTTTAGGTTTTCACGTTTTTCTGTTCCCTTGTTACGGTTTTCGTTCTTAATGCAAATTTCCGTTTTCTGCTTCTAATTATGAGTTCATTCTTGCTTCTTCTTCTACTTTCATTTACGTTTCTGTCTCATTTACGTTTGTGTTCATTTACGTTTTTGCTTCATGTTTCATTTGCGTTTTCTGTTTGAATCCATGGAAGGCTATATTTTCTGGTGTTGTTTCCTTTTGAGGACGAAGCCCAACTCTCTTTGAGGTTTCGCTTGTAATGTGGTTTCCTGGCAGTTTTCCCTTCACCAGTTATCCCAATTTCGTGAATATTAATAAGTGCACGCTTCGTGTTCGATTAATTGCCTCTGAGCCTAACTTGCGTTCATGCTTAATGGACGAAGGGCTAACTGGTGTATGTGGTGCCTAATCACGTATTGAAAACCCTAAGTTGATTTTCGCTTAGTAAATTGAAATAGGGTTGGATTAAGTGGTTGACTGTTAGGGACGAATTCTCCATAACCCAGGATAAGAGAATGGCTTCTGAATCAGAGGAAACAACCCGTTTTTAATATTAGTAGTTTCGTATTCCAGTTTACTTGTTATGCTCTTTAATTACCAAACAACCAAACCCCCCCCCCCAATCGTTACTGTCACTGCAAGTATATTATGAACATTTGGTTTGTCACTGCTCGTTGGGAAACGACCTAGGATCACTTCCTAGTTACTGCATTTTCATGTTTATTTGATTCGGGTACGGCCTCGATCAAATTTGGCGCCGTTTCCGGGGAGCAGTGTCCAAAGGTTCATAATAGCTAGCTAGTGTTGTGTGTTTAATCCTTTCGTGTTTAATAGTTAGTATTGTGTTAGTATGTGTGTTAGTGTTGTTTAGTGTCCTGGTATTTTGTTTAATGTGTGTTCTGTTTCAGTTTTCCCATTAAGCGCTTCCCCTGTTTCAGTTTTGGGTGTTTTGCTGTGAATAGTGTTTTGCGACGGACTTAGCGACCATTTCTGCTTGCGGCAAACTAGAGTAGTAGTAGAAATCCCTTAGCGACGGATTTTAGCGACCACCCATGCTGAATTATTTGTGATTTTTTGTTTTAGTAGCTAGGGTTGTTATTTTTGGCTGAATTTTTTTGTGGTAACTTCTTTTAATCCATATTTTGTGGGAAAAAATAGCTAGAGCCTTTAGTTTGGTCAGATTTGAAAGTTCCAAAAAACTAGCAAATTTTGTGTTTGTCAAAACTTCAAACGGCCATAACTTTTGCTCCGGTTATCAGAATCGCATTTATTATATATGCATTTGGGGTAGAAAAAAATTTCCTACACCGCGACAGCCTGCCATAGGCTGGCTGAGGTCTCCATTGTCCAAAAAAAGCGATTCTGTCAAAAGTTTTTTATTTTTCAAGTTTTATTCACTTATTTTTCTTAACCTACGAATTTTAGCTTTCATAGTTAGACTTTGAATTTTTGTCTGAAATTTTTTGTGCTATCTTCTAATCATTTTATAAGGTTTCTCACAAAATTTCAAGTCATTTGGATATCATTTGAGGGTAGCTGTAGTTCAAACCTACACCTTTATTTACATGACAAGGCAAATAGTTGTGTGCATGCTGAATGTAGTGTATGACTAGAGGCAATCCATCTGACTTACAACCCATTGATCCTGAGATAGATAGGACATTTCATAGATTAGTTAGGCATCATTTTATACCTTTTGATCATTCTGAGCATTGCATAACTGGTGAATCTGTGCATTCTGTTATTGGTGATTTTGAACATCCTGATCTTGAGCATTATAATTCTGAGCATTCTGATTTTGCACATTCTGAGATCATGGCACAACCTCCACCCCGTGAGAGGACTCTAAGGGAAATGGCTGCACCTGATTTCACCTACGAAAGCTTGTGCATCCAATACCCTGATGAGGATGTCCCATATGTTCTTAAAACTGGACTGATTCATTTGCTTCCAAAGTTTCATGGCCTTGCAGGTGAAGACCCGCACAAAAATTTGAAAGAATTTCACATTGTCTGCTCCACCATGAAACCCCCAGATGTCCAAGAGGATCACATATTTCTGAAGGCTTTTCCTCATTTATTAGAGGGAGTGGCAAAGGACTGGCTGTATTACCTTGCTCCAAGGTCCATCACGAGCTGGGATGACCTTAAGAGAGTATTCTTAGAAACAATTTTCCCTGCTTCCAGGACCACAGCATTAGGAAGGATATCTCAGGTATTAGACAACTCAGTGGAGAGAGCCTGTATGAGTACTGGGAGAGATTTAAGAAACTATGTGCCAGTTGCCCCCACCATCAGATTTCAGAACAGCTTCTTCTCCAATATTTTTATGAAGGACTCAGTAATATGGAGAGAAGTATGATAGATGCTGCCAGTGGTGGAGCCCTTGGAGACATGACTCCTACTGAAGCCAGAAATTTAATTGAGAAGATGGCCTCCAACTCCCAGCAGTTTAGCGCCAGAAATGATGCCATAGTCATTAGAGGAGTACATGAGGTAGCTACAAACCCATCTGCATCATCTGAAACTAAGAAGCTTGAAGGCAAAATGGATGCATTGGTTAACTTGGTAACCCAGCTGGCCTTGAATCAGAAATTTGTACCTGTCGCAAGGGTTTGTGGTTTGTGCTCCTCTGCTGACCACCATACAGACCTTTGCCCTTCTATGCAGCAACTGGAGCAATTGAGCAGCCTGAAGCTTATGCTGCAAATATTTACAATAGACCTCCTCAACCTCAGCAGCAAAATCAACCACAGCAGAACAATTATGACCTCTCCAGCAACAAATACAACCCTGGATGGAGGAATCACCCTAACCCCAGATGGTCCAGCCCTCAGCAACAACAACAGCAGCCTGCTCCTTCCTTCCAAAATGCTGCTGGCCCAAGCAGACCATACATTCCTCCACCAATCCAACAACAGCAGCAACCCCAGAAACAACCAACAGTTGAGGCCCCTCCACAACCTTCCCTCGAAGAGCTTGTGAGGCAAATGACTATGCAGAACATGCAGTTTCAGCAAGAGACCAGAGCCTCCATTCAGAGCTTAACCAATCAGATGGGACAATTGGCTACCCAATTGAATCAACAACAGTCCCAGAATTCTGACAAGTTGCCTTCTCAAGCTGTCCAAAATCCCAAAAATGTCAGTGTCATTTCATTGAGGTCGGGAAAGCAGTGTCAAGGACCTCAACCCGTAGCACCTTCCTCATCTGCAAATGAACCTGCCAAACTTCACTCTACTCTAGAGAAAGGTGATGACAAAAATTTACCTAACAATTTCTGTGCAGGTGAATCTTCTTCCACAGGTAATTCTGATTTGCAGAAGCAGCACATTCCCCCTCTTCCATTCTTGAAGGAGCTGTGCACTAATAAGCGGAAGCTTAAAGGAAGTGAACGAATTAGCATGGGCAGAAATGTCTCCGCATTGATTGGTAAATCTGTTCCTCAAATTCCTGAAAAATGCAAAGATCCAGGTACATTCAGCATACCTTGTATTATAGGGAATAGTAAGTTTGAAAATGCCATGCTAGATTTAGGAGCCTCTGTTAGTGTTATGCCTCTGTCGATTTTTAATTCTCTATCTCTAGGTCCCTTGCAGTCAACTGATGTGGTAATTCATTTAGCTAATAGAAGTGTTGCCTATCGTGTTGGTTTCATAGAAGATGTCTTAGTTAGAGTTAGTGAATTGATTTTTATATCTTGAATATGGAAGATGGATTTTCTCAAGGATCAGTTCCCATCATTCTAGGCAGACCCTTTATGAAAACTGCTAGAACTAAGATAGATGTTTATGCAGACACACTGTCTATGGAGTTTGGTGATATAACTGTTCATTTTAATATTCTGGATGCTATGAAATACCCATCTGAAGATCTTTCTGTATTTCGTGCTGAAATAATTGACCATGTTGTTGATGAATACATGACTGATCTTTATTCTAATCTGCATGCCTCTCACTCTTCATGCATTGAGTCTGAAATTGTACTTGATCATATGTCTGAATTTGATGCTGAGAGTGAATCTGAGACTAATATTGATTGCATGTCTGGTGGTGGTGTTTTACCTCTCAAGATTGATTTTATAGAGTCAGATAGGACTAACCATGTTTCAGGAAGTACACATACCTCTAACTTTCTTTATGAGGTAAAGGCTGAGAAAGCATCTCCTTCTACCACTGTCCAGCCGACCACACCAGAATTGAAGCCTCTTCCATCAAATTTAAAATACGCTTACTTGGATGATAGCAAGAGTTTTCCAGTGATTATATCTGCCTCCCTTGCTGATGAGCAAGAGGAGAAGTTGTTGTCAGTTCTCAAGAAGCATAAGAAGGCTATAGGCTGGATCCTGGCAGACATTCCTGGTATTAGCCCATCCACATGTATGCATCGAATAAATTTAGAGGATGGAGCTAAACCAGTAAGACAGCCACAGAGAAGACTCAACCCGGTGATTCTTGATGTAGTGAAGAAGGAGATAACCAAGATTTTGCAAGCTGGAATCATTTATCCTATCTCGGACAGCCAATGGGTGAGTCCCGTCCAGGTAGTCCCGAAGAAGACCGGCCTCACAGTGATCAGAAATGAGAAGGAGGAGCTGATTCCTACTCGGGTGCAGAACAGTTGGAGAGTCTGCATTGACTATAGGAGGCTGAACCAGGTTATCAAAAAGGACCATTTTCCCCTGCCATTCATTGACCAGATGCTTGAACGCCTGGCAGGTAAATCGCACTATTGTTTCCTTGATGGTTTTTCTGGTTATATGCAAATTACTATTGCTCCTGAGGATCAGGAAAAGACCACATTCACCTGCCCTTTCGGCACTTTTGCTTATAGGAGGATGCCTTTCGGCCAGTGCAATGCCCCTGGTACCTTCCAGCGGTGCATGATTAGTATTTTCAGTGATTTTTTAGAAAATTGCATAAAGGTGTTTATGGATGATTTCACTGTATATGGATCCTCTTTTGATGGTTGTTTGAATAGTTTGGGAAAAGTTTTGAATAGATGCATTGAAACTAACCTTGTTCTAAATTTTGAAAAATGTCATTTTATGGTTGAGCAAGGTATAGTTTTAGGCCACATTATTTCCAATAAGGGTATTGAAGTAGATCCTGCAAAAATTTCTGTTATTTCACAATTGCCTTACCCCTCTTGTGTGCGAGAGGTGCGATCTTTTCTTGGTCATGCAGGATTCTACAGGCGCTTTATAAGGGATTTTAGCAAAGTAGCCCTTCTACTGTCCAACTTGTTGCAAAAGGAGGTGGAGTTTGACTTTAATGACAGATGCAAAGAGGCTTTTGATTGCCTCAAAAGAGCGTTGACTACCACCCCCATCATCCAGGCACCCGATTGGACAGCCCCTTTTGAGCTTATGTGTGATGCATCAAATTATGCATTGGGGGCTGTCCTTGCTCAAAAAATTGATAAATTGCCCAGGGTGATATATTATGCTTCTAGGACTTTAGATGTTGCCCAAGCGAATTATACTACTACTGAGAAAGAGCTTCTAGCCATAGTTTTTGCTCTTGAAAAATTTTGATCTTATTTGCTTGGTACTCGCATTATTGTTTATACTGACCATGCAGCTCTAAAGTACTTGTTGAAGAAGGCTGATTCTAAGCCTAGGTTGATCCGATGGATGCTCTAGCTCCAAGAGTTTGACTTGGAGATCCGTGATAGGAGCGGAGCACAAAATCTAGTTGCTGATCATTTGAGTCGGATCGAACGTGTATCTGATGCAGATTCACCTATCCGGGATGATTTCCCGGATGATCATTTGTATATACTGTATAGTATTTCTGACTCTCTTTCTACTCCCTGGTTTGCTAACATTGTCAATTATTTAGTTGCCTCTGTTTTTCCTCCCTTAGCATCTAAGGCCCAAAAAGATAAAATTAAAAGTGATGCTAAGCATTTTATTTGGGATGACCCCTACTTGTGGAAATTGTGCAGTGATCAGGTAATTAGACGATGCATTCCAGATCATGAGACTGACTCAGTCCTGCAGTTCTGTCATTCTTCCGCACCGGGAGGTCATCTAGGTGTTCAAAGGACAGCTCGCAAAGTGCTTGATTGTGGTTTTTATTGGCCCACCATCTTTAAAGATGCGTGGAAGATCTGCAGCACTTGTGAGCAGTGTAAGAGAGCAGGAAATACACTTACATGGCGACAACAAATGCCTCAGCAACCTATGCTATTCTGTGAGGTGTTTGATGTCTGGGGTATAGATTTCATGGGTCCTTTTCCTGTCTCTTTTGGTTATGTTTATATTCTCCTTGTAGTTGATTATGTTTCAAAATGGGTGGAAGCCAAGCCCACTAGAACTAATGATGCTAAAGTTGTTGCAGACTTTGTCAGGTCTAATCTGTTTTGCAGGTTTGGAGTACCTAAAGCAATTGTTAGTGATCAAGGAACCCATTTTTGCAACAGGACAATGCATGCCCTGCTTAAAAAGTACGGGGTGGTACACAGGGTATCTACACCATACCACCCCAGACCAATGGACAGGCAGAAATTTCTAACCGGGAAATCAAACGAATTTTAGAGAAGATTGTGCAGCCAAGCAGGAAAGATTGGAGTACCAGGCTTGATGATGCTCTCTGGGCACATCGGATTGCCTACAAAGCACCCATAGGAATGTCTCCTTATCGGGTTGTCTTTGGAAAGGCATGTCATCTTCCAGTGGAAATTGAGCACAAAGCTTACTGGGCAGTGAAGACTTGCAACTTCTCTATGGATCAAGCTGGTGAGGAAAGAAAGTTGCAACTGAGTGAGTTAGATGAAATCCGCCTAGAAGCCTACGAGAATGCCAAGTTCTACAAAGAAAAGACCAAGAAGTTCCATGATAGCATGATAGTTAAAAAGGACTTCATGGTTGGGCAAAAAGTGTTATTGTATAATTCTAGGCTTGGACTCATGAGTGGTAAGTTGAGGTCTAAATGGATTGGTCCTTTTGTTGTTACTAATGTTTTTCCTTATGGTACAGTTGAGATCAAAAGCGACTCCACAAACAAGAGCTTCAAGGTCAACGGACATCGACTTAAGCCATTCCTCACGAACCCTTCTTTAGTGGACGTAGTGGTGGAAGGGACTTCCTTACTCCACCCTACTCTTCCTCCACCATGACTTAGGGAGTTTTTCTTTTCCTACCTCCTTCTTTGCTTTTATTACACTTGTCCGATTCTCTTTGATGATTTAATTGTTTTTAATCTTTTAATTGTGCTACATTGAGGACAATGTGTTGTTTAAGTATGGGGGGGAGTGTTCTTTGGTTTTGCTAATTTTGTTGGTTTTGTTAATTTGTTAGTTGTGTTAATTTGTTAATGTTGTTAGTTTCGTCGGATTTTTAGTTTAATATTTTGGGTCAATTTTGTGTGCATGTACGACTTTGCATGTTTTTCTTTGAATTATAGGATATGTTCAAGAAATGGGTAATTGTTTTGAAAATAAAAGTTCTTGACATTTTGTGACTTGAAATCCTTGATTCTCCTCTACATGTCATGATAGTTTTGAAAGCTCAATTTGAAAGTGATGAGTTTACCTTTGTGAGAATTTGAGCCATCCATCATCATAATCATTTGGTGTGTTTTGCCCCATTGATTGCTTGCACAATAGCCTTGGCTTGATTCTTGTTGATGCTTCCTAATTCACATGCATATTTGGAAATGATTGAGGCAATTTTGTTCTCATAAGCTTCTAGCCAAATGGACTTACCTTGAATTAATTCCTTTGATAGCCCTTTTGAGCCTTGTTTCCCTTTCCTTGTTTTGAAGCTCACTACAAGCCTTAAATGAAAAACCATGATATCACCATATCTTTAAGGAATTTAGGAGCTTTGGAATTGTTTTGGGAATAAGTGTGGGGGGTTTTTTGTTTCATTGGATAACTTGTTTTGTTGGCTATGCTTCATGATGTATTTTGGGCCATACTTGATGTACATTGTATATTGGTTAAATGTTGGACATGCTGAATGAAATGTTGTTTCTCAAAGGCTATAGAGTAAAAAAAATAAATAAATAAATAAATAAATTTCGAAAAAAAAGAAGAAAAAGAAAAGCAATAAAGTTGAGTGAATAAGATCTTAAATGGCACAAGAATGATGAAACTCTTGGTTCTACTCTTTATGTTTAATTTTTATCTTTACTTCTTTTTATTTTCTTATTTTTTTCTTAATATGCACTTATTCCCCATTGCTCCTCTATTCCTTTGGGATTTAGCCACTTATTCCATATTTCTCCATACCTTGTCCTTGGCCCCATTACAACCTTAAAAGACCTTTTGATCCTCATGTGCTTGTGTTTGTGGGTTGATTGTCAATTTTAGAATCTTGCCAAGTTTATGTGGTGTTTGCTTTCATGGGTGCTTTGAGGGTAAATAGTAGCCTAGACACTTGAGAGATAGAGTGTATATCTTGTGAGGCTTTATCACTTTTCATTCTTGAGCTGATTAACTATTTTGCCATGATTGGGTTGCTTGGATGATTTTCATGAATGTCTTGACTTTTTGGATATCCTTATGTTAGATGTTACTCATTCCTTTCATTCCTTGATGTTCATTGAGAAATATGTGAATGTTTTTGTCTATCTCTCTTTGATATCCTTGGATTTTGTTCTTTGTTTCATTTGCCCAGGAGTGCAAAAGGCTAAGTATGGGGGGTTTTGATGTGCCATCATTTTCTTCTATTTTCTAAACCCTTTTTGCACCATTTTAATTACTGATTGGTCTTAATTGTCAATTAATCAGGCAGTTTTATTATTTGGGCTCATTTAGCTAATTTGATGTTTTTAATCTAATTTCAGGAATTAATGAAACATTGGGCTTAATCCGGATTTTGGTTATGGACTTGAAGAGGGCAAATAAAGCAGCGCTTACCTTAGTTAATTTCTAATTAGGAAATTTCGCAATTTTATTTTATGTTGTTCAGTGTTTATTTCGTTTTGGGCCAGAGTATTGTAATAGGGCCCAGTGACTTTGAGTGACTCTTTTTAAATAGCAGCCTTGGGATTCATGCAAGGCATTATGTTATGCTATTTTCATTATTCAGATCTTTGGTTTTAGGTTTTCACGTTTTTCTGTTCCCTTGTTACGGTTTTCGTTCTTAATGCAAATTTCCGTTTTCTGCTTCTAATTACGAGTTCATTCTTGCTTCTTCTTCTACTTTCATTTACGTTTCTGTTCATTTACGTTTCTGCTTTATGTTTCATTTGCGTTTTCTGTTTGAATCCATGGAAGGCTAGATTTTCTGGTGTTGTTTCCTTTTGAGGACGAAGCCCAACTCTCTTTGAGGTTTCGCTTGTAATGTGGTTTTCTGGCAGTTTTCCCTTCACCAGTTATCCCAATTTCGTGAATATTAATCAGTGCACGCTTCGTGTTCGATTAATTGCCTCTGAGCCTAACTTGCGTTCATGCTTAATGGACGAAGGGCTAACTGGTGTATGTGGTGCCTAATCACGTATTGAAAACCCTAAGTTGATTTTCGCTTAGTAAATTGAAATAGGGTTGGATTAAGTGGTTGACTGTTAGGGAGGAATTCTCCATAACCCAGGATAAGAGAATGACTTCTGAATCAAAGGAAACAACCCGTTTTTAATATTAGTAGTTTCGTATTCCAGTTTACTTGTTATGCTCTTTAATTACCAAACAACCAAACCCCCCCAATCGTTACTGTCACTGCAAGTATATTATGAACATTTGGTTTGTCAGTGCTCGTTGGGAAACGACCTAGGATCACTTCCTAGTTACTGCATTTTCATGTTTATTTGATTCGGGTATGGCCTCGATCAACGACTCTCGTCTCTACTCCTTCTTTTTTCTTCTGCACAAAACAAAATACAAACAACAACAAGAACAACGAACATAATATACATATACACACATACACATATACACATATTCGGCGTAGAAACCGATCCGGAAAACAACAGAATAACGTGTTTCCTAGTCACCAGAGACTTCACGCTTGATAATGGAGGACACATGAACAGCGCTAGGCAATAACATTCATGGAGCTCCGCAAACGGAAAGAATGGAGGATTGCCTTGAGGGTCCGCACTTAGGCAATCATGAAACACAGCTCCAAACTCGAAAGTGGAGGACACATGAACAGCGCTAGACAATAACATTCATGGGACTCCGAAAAAGGGTGAGAATGGAGGATTGCCTTGAGGGTCCTCACTTAGGCAATCATGAAACTCAGCTCCAAACTCGAAAGTGGAGGACACATGAACATCCCTAAGCAATAACATTCATGTGGCTCCAAAAAAGGGTCAGAATGAAGGATTGCCTTGAGCGTCCTCACTTAGGCAATCATGAAACACAACTCCAAACTCGAAAATGGAGGACACATGAACAACCCTAGGCAATAACATTCATGTGACTCCAAAAAAGAGTGAGAATGGAGGATTGCCTTGAGGGTCCTCACTTAGGCAATCATGAAACTCAGCTCCAAACTTGAAAGTGGAGGACACATGAACAGCCCTAAGCAATAACATTCATGTGGCTCCGAAAAAGGGTGAGAATGGAGGATTGCCTTGAGGGTCCTCACTTAGGCAATCATGAAACTCAGCTCCAAACTCGAAAGTGGAGGACACATGAACAGCCCTAAGCAATAACATTCATGTGGCTCCAAAAAAGGGTGAGAATGGAGGATTGCCTTGAAGGTCCTCACTTAGGCAATCATGAAACACAACTCCAAACTTGAAAATGGAGGACACATGAACAGCCCTAAGCAATAACATTCATGTGGCTCCGAAAAAAGGGTGAGAATGGAGGATTGCCTTGAGGGTCCTCACTTAGGCAATCATGAAACACAGCTCCAAACTCGAAAATGGAGGACACATGAACAACCCTAAGCAATAACATTCATGTGGCTCCAAAAAAGGGTGGCTGGACCGAACGGTCCACCGGGTTTTTCCACCTAAAAGGATAAATCATTCGCAAGAGCACCATATCTTAGAGAAACAATATACTTTTGCTAAGGGTAATCTTCCTTGTAATTGAGAATGAAGGGTAGGATGTCAACTTTTAGCTTTTAAATGAACACGCAGGGGAAACATCGGGCTAAGCTGAAAATAAATCACTCATAGTGTATAAAACTCACAAGGCAAGTGTTTTATCCTATTCCCAAATCATAACTGCACCATGACTCTATTTTGCACACGATTTCCTATCGAATCAAAGATCAAACGTACGATCATGGACCAATAGGATTTTCTCGAGGATAGTGTTTTTTGGAGAGGAAGCTGGGTGTTTCAGTCTTTTCCTCTTTGTTCATGTGGGGTGGGATATTGCCAGTCAAGAATGATTCTGAGTGGCAATCTGGCTTTGAAGAATTTCTGTCCTCTTTTTTTCATTGATCGAGAATTGCTTCTTTTCCCTTTTCACTTCTCTTCGACTTTCGACCAGGAATCTTTTCCTCTTCTTTTTTGTTCTTTTCTTTATTTTCATATTTTTTTCTTTTTCTTTCTTTCCATTTCTTCCTTTTCTTTCTTTCACCTCTCCTTTCCCATCCTTTTGTTTGGGAAATCCGGTTTTAGCATTCTATTTGCTCTCCCTTGAGGAGATTCCGCTGTCCTTTGCTTCGGGGAAAAGAATGAGGATTCCCTTTTTTATAGGCCAAGGTTCAAAAAGGTCTAAGGTTGTCTTTGAATGGGGTCTTTTATCGTGTGAACCCAATCTTGATATCTGGGACGAAACAAATTTGGGTGTCAAGGTGTCGATTTTAGGACGAGCTTCCATATTGTTCCATAAGGCACGCGTGACAATGATGATTTGAAAACAACGTGCAAAATTAGTCATGGCTACAGCCAGGTGGGCACTCAAGCATCCTGTTTATGGCATTGTGATACTACGGTTGGGAATTTACATAGACAGACCCAACGTTTCCAAGTTATGTTCTTTCATCAGTTCAAAGAATTCATCCATCCTTATCTCGGTTCATTCTGGAAAATAAACTCTTAGCATCAGTCCCTTGTTTCCAAAAGATGCGTTTGCTCTTTACGAATGATTTATACTTTTTAACTATAACATGTCGACCTTCACGGTCTTTCTTTCTTTTTTCTTTTTTGTTTCATCTTTATATATTCACAAAATTATACACCTGTGGTCCTTTATGAGGAAAACTTTTCTTTGTACATCTATATTCTTATACACGACAAACTTTTTCTGTACACGCATTAGAACTCTTTCTCTTTACGTCAGATGATTCTATATACAAACCCTATTCACATTCAAAGATTTTTCATTTTTCCCAACACACACTTATAGTTCATGCAAAAGTTTCTTCATATACACTTGTTACTCACACACATAAGAATTCCTTTCCACGCATCATTTACTCAAAAACCTTCTATACACATTTTCCTTTTACACACATGTATAAATAAAACCCTTTTTCTTTTCTTTATGAACATGAATTTTATTCACAACGCTTCTTTCTTTTTATTAGGATTTTTGGTTCATTTTACTTTTAGGACAACGTTCCTAAATGAAAAATTCTACGCGATTCCGGAATTTCAACAGACACTATACTAACATAACAATTCAAACGACATGTATGCACAAAACAAAAAGTCAATCAAAACGAAACAAACGTTAGTCCCTCAGTTAAACAAAAGATAGCATACAAATGATAAATGATGGAACATACGAATTTGGGGATCCCACGGTCATGTGGCTCCGCATGCCACCGGTCTCTTGGGACACGGTAACAAAAAGTGGGGTGGTCGACAAAAGCAGGGCTTTTGCTCCTACGTATCCTCAATTTTTGATGAGGAACTCAGACCTACGTAGTTCTTGCTAACCGTGAGAATAAAAATAGTCTCGGTGTTTTCTTTACCAAAATGCGAACATGCTTTAGTAAAGAGACAAAACTTCCAACTGATCAGAGCAACATATGCTTTTTGGATGAAAAGCAATGTGTCTATCGGGGAAGGAGAGTATGCTGATGAAATTTCCTCATAACCATAAATGAGATTTTGGATGTTAGCACTTCGTTTCTAAACGACCATTTAGAGGAAACACTGGGTCCAACAAAGATAGGAGAAAATCACTCAAAGTGTATCAATCTCACACAGGTAAGTGTTTTATCCTAATTCCGAACCATAGATATGTCATGACTTGATTTTGCAAATCATTTCCCATCAAACCAAAGATTACATGCGTGATCATGGATCAATAGGACTTATTTTGGGAATGGTTTTTAGGTGGGGAATTTGGCGTTGAGTGTTTTTGCCTTTTCCTTTTCTGTTTTTGTTTAGTGCGTGGCGAGAAAGTCGCTAGCGCACAGGATTTTGTCAGCAATCAAAGGGAGAGGACCACTTTAGGTCGTGGTTTCCTTTTTCTTGGTTACTTGGTGATAATTCTGTACTGTTCAGATATTGTCTGGTCCAAAGACCTTTCTGGATGTTTCTTTTTGTTTTCTTCCGATCCTTGATCGGGAATTTTCTTTCCCTTTTTTGCTTTCTCCCACTCTTTGATTGGGAATTTTCTTTCTTTTTTTGTGTCTCCTCCCTTTCATGGTTTGGGAATTTTCTTTTCTTTTTGTGTCTTCTCCCTTTCTTGGATTGGGAATTTTCCTTCTCTTTGTGTTTTTTTTCCGAGGGCAAGGATTGACATTCTCACCCTGGGTCCAGGTTTATTGTAAGTTGGGATTTTGGCTCAAGGCTTATAGAACGGCTGGTCATGATATATGTCAAGGTTTGGCCAGCGGTTCGGGGATAAAAGGGATGTCCTACATTATTTCCATGATACACATGCAACAATGATGATTAGGAAATTTTATGCAAAACTGGTCATGCATGCACCTATGTGGACACTCAAGCATCAAGTTGTTTATGGTCAAGTGACACTAGGGCTCAGGATTCATTTTCCCTATTTTAAGTCAACCCAGTATTTCCAAAATATGTTCTTCTATCAATTTGTGCATTCATCTGAGTCTATCTTGGGTGTTCGAAAAACTTTTCACACCATTTACCCTTCAAATGTGTACACACATTTTTTCAAAAACTGGTTATGATCAGTGAATTTTTCAAAGAAAAGCTGGAAGTTATCTCTTTCCACAAACATGTTGTTTTTTAGCTAGACAACCTTTATTATTTTTTATTTTCTATCTTTTTTCTTCCTTTTTTTTCTTTTCTTGCTCGCTTTCTTTTTGCTCTCTCTTTTTTCATGAGGTATTTTGCTACCTAAACATACGTATAATATTTTTGCTATATACATGCATATCCAAGGTATCTTGCTACCTAAACATACATATATATGTTTTGTGAGATATTTTTGCTATATACATGCATATCCAAGGTATCTTTCTACCTAAACATACATATATACATATATTTTTTGTGAGGTATGACTACCTTCCGAGCTTGTGGTTGTTTATTTTAAATTCCTAGGATCAAGAGCAACTAGGTGTGTCCTACTATTACTTGAGAAACAAAGGTGATCAAATAACAAGCAGAGATTTAAAAGGTACTAGGTTGCCTCCTAGTAGCGCTTCTTTAACGTCTTGAGCTGGACGCTTGATGGCTTGTCGGTCATTGACCTAGTACTTTGCTTACCTTTGGCTTTGGACTTGGTCGCCTATTGGTCGGCCGTGGGTCGTAAGCAACGCTCTAACCTTTTTGTGGATGAGCTGAGGTGAACTCTAGAGGTGATGGCGGTGCGTCTGTTGCCCGCTGCCGGTCATCCCCAGGCTGCTGTGGTGTTTCGCCCTGCGCCTGCCTGGGGACGCAGTACTTCTTGATGAAAGCCCGATTAGTAGGGGGCATGATGCCCTTGCTGGAGGTGACAGGCACTCCGTAGAACTAACAGAGAACTGTAATTAGAGCTTGACAACTCCAAGACAAGTTCAAGGGCAACATAAATCAAAGATGCCTCAATAATAACCAATCTATAATTTGTCTACGACAACCCTCAGAACGGACCCCCAAATGCAAATACCTATAATAAGACACGTGGCTAGTAATGCCACAACAACAACACTATAAATAGATACCCTGTAATAACATTGGAGGAGGACATTCACACTTAATTACACTAGATTCCAAAGCTCTCTCTCTCATTCTATCCTATGCTACATAAAGCAATTCATATTATGTGTCCTACACCATAACAATGGTTCATTTATGGGAATCTTCGATCCATTAGGATGAAAGGATCTATTGTTCATGGATCTTTGTTATGGTGAACATGCAAAGTAGGAAAACTTAAGTAGTATCAACAAATTCTTCACTTGTGGCAGAGTGTTCTCCCACCAATGCTTAGCTTCTTCCACCAGAGTATATATACCAAAAGCAACTTTCTTCCCCTCCAGACATGTCATCACTCATAAGATTTTTTCAATCTCCCTTATCCAATTTTGAGCATCGTCAGGGTTATATCCTCCATTGAAAACAGGTGAATTGTTTCATTAGAAGCGATCCAACCTTGATACTCAGCAGCTCCAACAGCTTCTCCCCTATTTTGATTCCCCATAGCTTGAGCTAGGGCTTGGAGAGCATCAGCTATTGCACGATTATTCCGTCCAGCCACCACTCCCTATGCACACTAGGAAATGATAATATGGAAGGAATACATACAAGAAAAAGAACAAAACCAAAATCACACCTATCTCAAGTCCCTACTTAGTTTCTCTTGGGAGTCGATGTCTCAAGAAAATACTCCTTTAAAACAGTCCTCCCTCGAGACATTAACATTCATTTTCCATCCTTTGTGTTCCTGACTACTTGCCATATCGTCCCATTGCACTTCACAAATTATAGAGCTGGCCAGTTTGATAACTCATGACAAGGCAATGAAACTCATGGTATAGCAGACATCAGGGATACAAACACGTTATGACTACACCATTCAAATCTCTATAACTCATGGAAACATAACAAGGTGAGAAAGTTCCAAATACAAACAACCAGAGTAACTATCAAATAATTAGGTACTCAAACATGAAACATTTAACAAGGCAACCACATAATGCACAAAGAAACATAGTAAACTCACAACTCACTGGCTAAAAGGTTCAACTTAGCTCTGATACCACTAATGTAACGACCTGCCTCATCACTATGATATCACTACTCTAAACCACGTAAATTTCAATTTTTAAATGAGAGTAATTTGCTATATACGTTCACCAAACAATGCACAAATACTTATATATATATATATATATATATATATATATATATTAACTCAGTACGCATCATTCACATGATGGAAAGTAAATTAATTCATACATATAATTAAATTTTTTATTTACATCCTCAATTCAAAAAGAATTATAGAACCAACTACAGAGGAGTTGATTAGAAAAATACAACTCTCTCCCAAAATAATCCCAACGTCATCATGTCAGCTTCACAGCTCCAACAAAAAAATCTCACTCCGCATAATCTATTGTTGTCCATCTGCTCCCACGAATGAAGGTTTGTGTTCATCATTGGTACCAACCACACGGTACACAAATTGCAAAGGTGAGTTTATTATAAAAGGAATCAACACAAAATTCAAATGACCATGATTAGTAAGAAAACATTACCAAATACCATAATCATACACAAATGTCCATTAGTCCAACATACACTCAACAAGTAGTCATTAGCTTTCCACAATTCCAATCAATCATACTGAGTATGATGCATGCACTTAACCTCAACTCTCAAATGCAATGTGGTACCATTCATTAGGAAATAGCTTGGGTGTGTCCATGCAACACTCACACTCCGGAAAACTAAGCAGCAAGTATCGAGGTCACCCTGTTGTGCACAGGCAACTCCCCCCCCCCCCATGGTGATCAACTTGAGTCACAAGAGAGTTCCTAACCGAGTGACATGCCCCCAAGTGCAAGTATTGCCCCTCATGAAAAACTACAAGTACTTACTGACAAAGTTTATACTAATTCCATGCATTATGAAGTATGACACATAGGCACCATCAATGGACTGACCGTGGATAATTAAAGATTCTAAGTCATCCCTTCACTCCAAAAATGCTTGAACTTTTTAACCACTCTATTTCCCCCACCAAGGATATCCAACTTGGTCACTACACCCCCATGTACATAGACAACATACATCATCACAATGACATTTTCAACATCAACAACATCTCATCCTAATGTCATTATCAACATCAACATCATCTCATCTCAATGTCATTTTCAACGTCAACATCATTTCATCTCAATGACATTATCAACATCAACATCATCTAATCTTAATGACATTATCGACAATAACAACATGATCTCATTTCAACATTATCATCAATAACAACATCCCCTCATATCACATTATCATCAATAACAACATCATTCTCAAATCAATATTATCATCAATAACAACATCACCTCATATCAACATTATCATTTATAACAACATCATCAGTAATCACATCTCACAATACATTCATACATATAAATTTCATGTTTGAGATTTAAACTTCTCAGGTTTTCAAACAACATAAGTCTAATAAAATGATAATATCATTCATCAATAGCATATGTATGGCATCCCATTAGTCAAAAACATTATTTTTCTTGGAAACTAGTAGGCACAGGGACAGACATACATTCCCATAATTGGGTTCCCTGACCCAAATTATGGTATCAAAGCCATGAATTATAATAAAATCCCTTCAACTATTGATGCAATCCTACCTCGCAAGGGCATTGGATAGAAGACTCCAAGTAGATTGCGCCAGAGATGCAAGAGAAGGCCCTAGGGTTCTCATGAGCCTTAGGGCAAATTTCGGGCCCACGGGCTAAGTATGAGCCCACTTATCTTTATACATATTAGATTAAGGTTTCATTATTTTTGGGCCTTGTATTTAGGGCTCCATAACGTAGGTAGGGTACCCTAGAAATGTAGAATTTTTCAGACCTTATATTTTAAGGCACCTAGACTAGTTTTTGTATTAGGGGTAGTTTTGTAATTTCACATGCATTAAGAGAATATTTGATGTGTGTGTTGGAAAATAAATTTAATTGAATTGGGAGAAGCCCAATCCAATTAAATTTTAGAGGGGGGTGAACATTTGCTTGCTACACCTCATTGCAACATTATATAGTCACACTTTGTGCATGTCCTTCATGCTTTACATGCCTCATGACACCTAAGCACACTTAGTGGAGAATCTTGGACTTCATCTTGGATTAGTGGGCTGAACCATAACTAAAATTCACTAATCAAAATTAGTGAAATTTTGGCTCCACAAATTCAATTTCAAATTCAAGTTAAATTTGAATTGAAATTCAAATTTCCCTCCAATTGTGTGTGACACTTAGGCTATAAATAGAGGTCATGTGTGTGCATTTTTTTCAACTTTGATCATTTGAAAATAAAACTTCAGATTTCAGAGCTCTTTTAGAGCACAAAATTTTGTGCTCTTGTCTTCCTCTCCCTTCATTCATCTCCTTCTTCCTCCAAGCTCTTATCCATGGCCTCCTATGGTAGTGAGCTTCTTCTAGACTCATCTTCTCCTTGAAGTGGCGTCTCCTCTCCATCTTCCTTCTCCATTCCACTGTCATTCATCTTCCAAGAAGCAAAGGAATCCATTGATGAAGAAGATACAAGGCCTACAAGCTCCAATGGAGCTTACATCACCTATTGTGAGCTCTCTGTTAGCTCTTCTCTGTGTCACTCAAAGGCCTCTCATGTTCACGTTCATCAGTCTAAACACAAAGTTCTATATACCAAATCGAGAGCAATTTAGTATAGATTTCAAAAACAAGGTTAATATCAATATTCGTGGTCAAATACCCCCTATCAAAATAAAAAGGGCTAAGGGGTATTTCGATTTTAACTACAAAGAGATGTCATTTTGAAATTCCAATCATGCCAATGTGATCGGGGTTCAACGAAGGTCACAAAAACAACATCAAAATATAAAAAGATAACTTTTACATCGTCTCAATTTCAAGGTTTTTTCAAAGGAAGTATAAAAAAAACATTCTATTACGGTACCCAAAACATAAGAGACACTAAGAGAAGCTTAAACTAACTAGGAGAAAGGCATAGAAGTCAAGATTACCTCAGAGAAACTATGAAAGAAAGGATTGGGAGCTTGTTCTCCATCGAATCCTTGAGGTGAATTCTGAGGATTCTGCTCCAATTAACATGTTTCTCTCCATGTGGTGGTCTGGCAGCAAGCAACAGTGGCTCATGGTGGCCACCGGTGGTTGTGGGTGGTGAAAGAGTAGTTTCTAGGGTTTTTGGACAAAGTTTTGAGAGAGAGAGAGATGTGAAATCGTGTTTTTCAGCTGAAGGATGTATTTATAATCTATAGATCTCACTTAACCAGATGAGCTTGCTAAGCGAAAATCCATTTTTGGCGTTGAGCACGGTCTCTCACACTGAGCGAGTTTCCTCTTGGGCTAGGATTTACGCTGATCGCGGGCTCTCACACTAAGCAAATTTCCTCTCCGATTGGGATTTGTGTTTAGTGCTCTTGTCTCACTAAGAGATATGTCCAAAAATGTTATTTTACAAATCCCAACAGCCAAAGGGTGAAGACATGGGTTACGAACCTACAGTCCAAATTTGAAGGTGATCCAACGATAAACGAGTCTGGGATCATGGTTTTACTGGAACAGGTTTAGGTAAAACTTGAAATCTCATAGTTTCAACATAGGTCAATCAAACTCCACATAACCTATCCTTATCTAGCAATCACACATAGCTAATTCACACAACACCTCAATTCATCCAAATCAATAAAATAACACAAGAATTACATTAAACGTCAATTTTAAGTTATCAAAATTTCAAGGCGTTATAGATTAAGCTAAACCCTGACAAATGTCGAGCTATAATAGAGATTTAGACTTCAAATGTTGTGAAGGACATTCAGAAATTAAATGGTTGATTGGCGGCATTAACAAGGTTCATGGCTAAGATGGTTGAAAAAGCTTTGCCCTTTTTCAAAACTTTGAAAAAGGATAAAAGGTTTAATTGGAGAGAAGAATGTGAAGCCTCCTTCCAACAATATAAAGAAACGCTATCCACCCCATTGACTTTGACAAAGCCAAATCCAAGAGAAACATTGTACTTATACTTGGCTATAGCTAGTAAGAAAACTACAAAAATATACTCTAAGATATGTTTTGGTTTTTGCAGGAAAAATTGGGTGACACATGCACCGCACATGTATCCATTTCATAAAGGACATCTGTCATTCCCTAATTTCATCCGAGGACGATCATTTGCAAACATTTGGATTCTTGCCAGCCGAATTGAGCTGCTTAACACCAATTGTCACTCATTTCGTAAGATTTTTCGACGTTTCAGAAGGAAATGTGCAAATTACTCAAAAGGAGGGCAAAAGGGTCACTTTAGGGGAATTTTTCAACCCCTAAGCCACCTAGATAATTTCATGATGAAGTAACCAGCTCGCCTGGGCAAGCTACCTTCATTCCAAGTGGCTTATTTTGCTACAAATGGGTGTGAGAAGGCTGAAGAAAGAGGTCGCTGAGTTCCCTGAAGCCCAGAGGTCCAGAAAGAAGAAGAAAGAAGAGAAAACAAGCCCGAAACACTTCTGAATCGCATCCGTAATCGATTCCTACACCGTTCCTCGTTCGTTCTTCATTTTTTCATCATTCTTTCTTCGTTCTTCATCCGGTTAGTGCTTGCTTTAAGGATTTGAATTTGATTTATGGACCCTTAGGGGTCCCCTTTATTGTTTTGTGCATCTTCATCTCCTTCTTCAATCATCGGTGATCTTTTTCTTTGTTTACAGCGAGTTTTGACCGATCGTTCATGCCATAATATTGTTTAATTGCGATTAAAATAAAATTCAACCGATTGTTTATGTTATAATCTCACTTGACCACTGTTTAAATAAGTTTCGACCAATCGTTTATGTCATAAACTTCTTTCATCAATGTAAAATAAGTTTTAACCAATCATTAACGCGACAAGTTACCTTAAAAAAGGGATTGAAGATTAATGAGCCAAAACCAAATAAAACCAACTCATAAACTTCTTCATTTCATCAAAAAAATTGAGAGATCGTTTAAAGGTCCATGGCCTTAACGTTTCTCTCCTTTCAAAATCAAGAGATCGTTCAAAGGTCCAACGCCTTGAACGACTTTTGTTCACAACTAATATCAATCTTTCAAAAAAGATTAAAAAAAAAATTAACCAACGTTCAGTTCTTAAAGAACTACATAGGACTGATTTCCTCATCACACCCGAGGATACGTAGGAGCGAGGGAAACACCCTTGCCAACCCCAAAAAAGGTAAAAATATAAAAACGGAAAATACATAAAAAACATAAAAAGGGAAAATACATAATTTTGAAGCCATGCCTTGCACACTCGATTGGAGGTTGTCGTCCCTTGTGACGGGCACGTGGGATGCTAATACCTTCGCCGTGCGTAAACAACTCCCGAACCCTCATTTTTAGAATACGCAGACCTTTGACCTTTTCCATTTTGGTTTTTCCTACGTTTTCCCCAAATAAATGTCACTGGTGACTCCACGCATTTTCCTTCCTTGGAAGATGCACCATCTCGCGTCGCGCCCTCGCCGGAGGGCAGGTTGCAACAGTTGGCGACTCCACTGGGGACTGTTAGAGAGTTAAGCCTTTTGATCAATGTGCAACTTTTTATCATGACTTCGAGGCTATTTATTTTCTCTTTCCCCTTTTATCTTTGGTTTTGTTCATATATGTGTGTATAATTTTTGCTATGTTGTTGTGTTTGGTGTGTGTTTATCTATCGATTACATTAATAGTTAGAAATACTTTTTCTACAAACACATGACACCTACACCTCGCACACACATTGAGATGTTAGGCCCTATACCTAGGTTTATGTGAGCCATAAGGAGTAAAGGTTGATCTATGGTCATGCTGGGTCTCCGACTAGCTTGATGACAGTGAAGCCTCATCTAAAGTTTTCCTCTTTTAGTGATGCATTGTAGCTGATAGTCCCTATCACCATAATGTATTACCTAAGAGGATGATATCTCTAGAAGCCAGTAAAGTTACTTAAAACCACCCTTTGGAGTTATCACTATAAGTGGACCTTTGGATCATTTCCATTAGGTTCCTCAATTAGGGGGCACATAGCAAACTTACTCTAGCATATTCCTTGATTGCGTCATGCATATCTTCATGGCATCATAATGGACATATCATTCCCACATTTGTTGTTCATCATATTTGTGCATTGCATTTGCATAAATCACTGCATTACCATACATCTTCATTTAGCATGCTCTTTTGTTCTGACAACTGCATACATTCTATTTTCATCGTTTGCATGTCATGTTCATTCATGCATGACCCTTGCATTTTCCTCCACACAAAAAAGGGGAAAACAAAACAAAAAAAATAAATAACAAAAACAAAAAAAAAGAACAAAAGAAAGTCACAATGAAGAATAAAGGTTTACGCCTCATTCTTAGTTACAAGTGTTGGGTACCATGATAATGGCTATAGACAGGTTGGGATTATACACCCATCTCTCCTAAAAGAAAAGGGGGGAGAAGAAAGAAAAAATGATTGAAAATCATGTGAACGTGGTACCTAATGCATGGTTAACTAGGAAAATGGTGGTTCCTAGGGCATCTCATGCATAGCATAAGTATGCTCGAGTCATTCACCTCTATGATAGGTTGCTGAAGTATTGCCAATCAAAATTTCTTTTCCTTGGAATTATGGGGTTGAACCAAGCACATGTTTTAAGAAAAGTTTCATCAAGTCAAGGTCAAGTATGGAAGTCACCAGCTTGCAAAGTTGGGACAGATGATGGTTCGAGCCAACAATGATGTTATGAGTGAGGTAGAGGAGAGCGGATGAAGGCCGACTTAGAGGCCATGAAAGAGCAAATGGCCACAATGATGGAGGCCATGATGAGCATGAAGAAGTTAATGAAGGTCAATGCGGCTGCAGTTGCCACTACCAGTGTCATTGTTGAGGTGGACCTGACTCCCCCATCTAGCCTCATCCAAATAAATCATCCCATCTCGGATATGGTAGGGTAGAGAGGCAAAGAATTGGGAAGTACGGGCGGCCCCCATTTTGTGCAAGTTTAGAACAAGCATGCCTTCCTGCCATATGTCTTGCCTCCCAACTATACACCACCCAATGTGGGGCATACTCCCGATGAGAATGTCAATAACTCCACTCCCATACCCATTGAGAGCCAACAACCCCAAGCTAATCATGCACATGTCTCTCAACCCATGGGGGGGGACACATGAAATACCTCACCACAATCTAGCCAACTTCGAGCCTTGCCTCGGATATGCCACTAAAGGGAAAGCAGTTGGTGGTGTACCCCATCCAAACACTTTGGAGGGCCCTCAGTTTCGCCCACAACCACAACCCTTGCATTCTGTGGCGGGGAAAGTCCCACCTGCTATGGCGGAAAAGGGAAAGTTGGATCAGATAGAGGAAAGGCTAAAGGCCATTGAAGGAGGCGGAGATTATGCCTTTACTGACATGAAAGATTTGTGCCTAGTACCCTACGTGGTCATTCCTCCGAAGTTCAAGGTACCAGACTTTGATAAATACAAGGGGACAACTTGCCCCAAGAGTCACCTAAAGGTGTATTGTAGGAAAATGGGAGCATGTGCGAAAGATGAAAAATTATTGATGCATTTCTTCCAAGAAAGTCTTACTAGGGCAGTCGTCACCTTGTACACTAATCTGGAACCTTCCCGAGTCCATTCTTGGAAGGACTTAATGATTGCTTTCTTTTGGTAGTATCGGTAGAATTCTGATATGGCTTCGGATAGAATGTAGCTATAGAACATGTGCAAAAAGGAGCACGAATCTTTCAAGGAATACGCCCAAAAGTGGAGGGATCTGGCAGCCCAAGTGGCGCCCCCAATGACATAAAGGGAGATGATAACAATGATAGTAGACACGTTACCGGTCTTCTACTATGAGAAAATGGTGAGTTACACACCTTCAAGCTTTACGGATTTAGTTTTCGTCTGCAAAAGGATCGAAGTGGGTCTGAAAAGAGGAAAATTTGATCATCCTGCTTTGACAAATAAAAAGCCTTGGGCAAATAGAGAGGATGAGAAGGAGGAAGGAACCCATGCTATGACTGTCGTTCCTACATGGCCAAATTTCCCACCAGCTCAACAATGTCATTACTCAGCCAATATCAGCCCTTCTCATTACCCACCACCCAATCATCCACAAAGGCCATCCCTAAATCAGCCACAAAGCCGACCTGCCACACATCCAATGCCAAACACCACCCTTAACACAAACCAAAACACCAACCAGGAAGGGAATTTTCCAGCGAAAAAGCCTATAGAATTCACCCCAATTTCGGTGTCCTATGCTAACTTGCTCCCATATCTACTCGATAATTCAATGGTAGCCATAACCCACCCAAGGTTCCTTAACCTCCATTTTTTCGAGGATATGACTCGGATGCAACATGTGCTTACCATGGAGAAGTTTCGGGGCATTCCATTGAGCATTATAGGACCCTGAAACATAAGGTGCAAGGTCTAATTGATGCGGTTTGGCTGAAATTTGAGGAGAATCGCTTGTGAATTTTGACATTGGCAAGCAACACCATACATAGGGAAATTTGAAGGTTGTTGTTAGATGTCTCTAATGACTCATTAGGATTTTCAAATTTTATGCCATTATTGTAAACCATAGTTACAATGCTAATAATATGGATAAATTTGACATCCTTGTCTCTCATCCTCTCACAATTACATCTTTGTCTATTTGACTTCCACTGGAATGTGAATGTAAGTCGTTGGTTTGTTTGCTCAAGTGACCTGCGCTCCTGAGTTTTGACTTCCAAGACTGTTCAATCAGAAATTACTCGTTCTGCACATTTGGTCAAGGTGGCATAAAACGATGAGTAAAGTTCGAAACAAAAAAAAAAAAAAGAAAAAGCATCTGATTGACTATGTTTCAAATAAAAAAAATACAACCACTCATGTGACCTCATTTTATCATTCCTGAAAGTTTGTCTTTTTGAGATAAAAGTGAGTTATCAAGAATAGGAGTCATTTGACTTAATCTGCCAATTGAAAAAATCCTACGAATGTTTCTCGTCCTTGAAAAATTCATTTTTGAGAACCTGCATAGTTTCTTTCTTTTTTTGTTGCTACAAGGTCATGACAAAAGGCAGCAATATAAATCTTAGAGTCCTACACTGGGGCAATGAGAGGCATCGCACATGAGCCTCAAGTGAACTTAGGGGCAGATCATAATTTCTTACCTGGTAGGTCAAAAACCCGGAAGGGCGGCCTAAGCAAAAATTAGGGTTGAAAAAAATATACAACGAAAAAAAACAAAAGAAAAAAAAACAATCATGGGCGTGTTATTAATGTTTTTTTTTTCTCAAAATCCAAACTACAAAAGGATCTAAGTTAGGATTTAAAATGACGCATGGCCATGTTTCAACATCCCAAACACTAATTTATCCCTTGCTACCCGCTCTGAGCCAAAGCATGTTGTTTTCTAAAAACAACAACAGAGAAAAGATAGCAAAAGCAAAAATAGAAATCTTGAGTGGGAACTATTGCTAAACTAGCAGGAAGAGCGATGCAAACTACACATGCATGAAGTTGGGCAACAACGAAAAAGAAAATAAATCTGCCAAAGGTGAGTGAAAAAAAAAGAGACACAAAAGATCTCCAAATTCTACAAGAAAGGCACAAAAGTGCAATGAAAGATTAATGTAAAAGACAAGAGGAGTAGAGCCCAACTCAAAAGCTGAAATGAACAAAAGGTACAAGCAAGACGCTCTTGAGGTTCTTACTCAATATAACCCTCAAACACTCTTTGGGCTTGTCTAATCCTTTCTTTCATAGCCCTCTTACTCCTGACCACATTACAAGCCCAATAAAGCCCATGTGGATCAAGGAATGACTAATTTGCTTTTAAGTTAGGATTCTAGAATGAAACCCGCGCACGCTTGGATTGTTAGAAATACACACACACACACACACACACACACACACACACACACACACACACACACACACACACACACACACACACACACACACACACACACACACACATATATATATCTAAAAAAAAAGAACCCCTGAGGTTCACACTTGCATGTTTGAGAAGAAATCTCATTCAACCAGGAGCTCACAGAAAATGCCTGAAGCCAATAGTGATAGTAGGGTACATCTGACGTTAGTTTGTCATGCAAGCTCTTTGGGATTCTTTTCGAATCCAAGGGGTAGCTTCGTCATATAAATTCTTTCGTGATCAGCCCATGTCATCTAACTCCCAGCGGGATCAACAGACTCATGGCATCACTCTATGACCTTAAATCAAGAAAGTTTCACTTGGTCATATACCAAAGTGCAATGATCCATTGCCATCCTTCAATGGTGCATGTGATTGGTCCCAAGGCATTATATTTCTCTTGCTATGCAGAGTAATTGATGTTTTAAACAAAAAAAAAGAGGGGGAAAACCCTAGGATCAATATTTCAATTGATTGATTAAATGTCAAACGACTCCATTGTTGTCACTCCAAAATTGTCAAGTGACTAAATCAAACAGAACATACACTTTGAGGGAATCCCCGAAGAGATTTGCAAAAAAAAAAAAAAAAAACAGGATGAGGTTGCATGAGTTATCACATCTTTCAAAAACAAGTCAATCTGTGTTTCCACAAAAAGAAAAAAAAAATCAAATCAAAATCAAAATCACAAAAATAGGAAAGAATGTCATGAACGTTGTACAAATTTCCATTGCATTGTTGCATACAAAACCAGCATTTACTGCATTTCAAGATAAAGGTTGCATGTATCAGCATCCCAAAAATCATGTTCATGTTAAGTGCATAGATGAGAGGCCCTCTCAAAGAATCAACCTCTTGCTTTCTCATAAGGTTAAAGTCCTTGGGTACTTGTACCTATTGGCTCGCCTTTATAGGACTCAAAGTCCTCACTTTTATCTCTCATAGGACTCAAAGTCCTCGCTTTCATAGGACTCAAAGTCCTCGCTTCCATATGACTCATAGTCCTCACTTTTATCTTTCATAGGACTCAAAGTCCTTGCTTTCATAGGACTCAAAGTCCTCACTTTAATAGGACTCAAAGTCCTCTGTCATTTACTTTTCAGAGACTATTAGAGTCTCCCATGCCAACCAGAGACAAGCGAGACCATTGGCACGCGAAGACAAATTATGGTCATCCGCCACCCTTGCCAACCAGAGACAAGCGAGTCCGTTGGCATGCGGAGACAAATCATGGTCATCCGCACCCTCGCCATCCGAAAACAATCGAGTTTGATGGCACGCGGAGACGAATCATGGTCATCTGCACCTTCGCCATCTAGAGACAATCAAGTCTGATAGCATGCAAAAACCATCATGGTCATTCGCACCTTCGCCATCCAGAAACAATCAAGTCTGATGCCATGCGGAGACCATCATGGTCATCCGTTCTTTTTTATGTTTCCAAGATATAGCAGTCTCCTTTGCCACCCAGAGACAATCAAGTCCGATGGTGTGCGGAGACAATTATGGTTAGCTACTTCTTTACATTTTAAAGACGACAATGTCTTCAGTCATTGCATGCTTTCAAATGGCGACAATGATCTTCATTTACATTTCGAAGATGACCATGTCTTCAGTCATTGCATGCTTTCAAAAGGCGACAATGACCCTCATTTACATTTCGAAGATGACAATGTCTTCAGTCATTGCATGCTTTCAAAAGGCGACAATGACCTTCATCTACATTTCAAAGACGACAATATCTTCAGTCGTTGCATGCTTTCAAAAGGCGAAAATGACCCTCATTTACATTTCGAAGACGACAATGTCTTCAGTCATTGCATGCTTTCAAAAGGTGACAATGACCCTCATTTACATGTCGAAGACGACAATGTCTTCAGTCATTGCATGCTTTCGAAAGGAAATAATGACCTTTATCTTCAATTTGAAGACAACAATGTCTTCAGTCATTGCATGCTTTCAAAAGGCAACAATGACCCTCATTTACATGTCGAAGACCACAATGTCTTCAGTCATTGCATGCTTTTGAAAGGCGACAATGGCCTTCATCCATATGTCGAAGACCACAATGCCTTTAGTCATTGCATGCTTTCAAAAGGTGACAATGACCCTTATTTACATTTCGAACACGACAATGTCTTCAGTCATTGCATGCTTTCAAAAGGCGACAATGATCTTCATTTACATTTCGAAGATGACCATGTCTTCAGTCATTGCATGCTTTCAAAAGGCGACAATGGCCCTCATTTATATTTCAAAGACGACATTGTCTTCAGTCATTGCATGCTTTCAAAAGGCGACAATGACCTTCATCTACATTTCAATGACGACAATATCTTCAGTCGTTGCATGCTTTCAAAAGGCGATAATGACCCTTATTTACATGTCAAAGACGACAATGTCTTCAGTCATTGCATGCTTTCAAAAGGCGACAATGATCTTTATTTATATTTCGAAGATGACCATGTCTTCAGTCATTGTATGCTTTCAAAAGGCGACAATGACCCTCATTTACATGTCGAAGACGACAATGTCTTCAGTCATTGCATGCTTTCGAAAGGCGACAGTGACCTTCATCTACATTTTGAAGACAACAATGTCTTTAGTCATTGCATGCTTTCAAAAGGCAACAATGACCCTCATTTACATGTAGAAGACCACAATGTCTTCAGTCATTGCATGCTTTTGAAAGGCGACAATGACCTTCATCGATATGTCGAAGACCACAATGTCTTTAGTCATTGCATGCTTTCAAAAGGTGACAATGACCCTTATTTACATTTCGAACACGACAATGTCTTCAGTCATTGCATGCTTTCAAAAGGCGACGATGACCTTCATTTACGCTTTCGAAGACAACGATGTCTTCATCTCAAAGACTTCAATGTCATTTGTCCTTGTACTTCATAGGACTCGACGTCCTCTGTTTCTATGCTTTTAAAAAAAAGGAGAGGAAAATGAAAAAGATATATAGAAAATAAAAATAAAAAAAGAAGAAGAAAACTAAAAAAGAAGAAGTTCAATGTCTTCATGGTTTCACGGGTTTTACTACTTGGTCCTCCGCTAGTGGCCGGTTGGATGGTAAGATCCCTCGAACGAAATTAATGTCTTTATCTTTACTTCCCTTTTATTTCCAATAAAAGATAAGTAAAGAGGGGCAACTGTCATACCCTAATTTCGTCCAGGGACAATCATTTGCAAACATTTGGATTCTTCCCAACCAAATTGAGCTGCTTAACACCAATTATCGCACATTCTGTAAGATTTTTGGATGTTTCGGAAGGAAATGTGCAAATTACTCAAAAGGAGGGAAAAAGGGTCCCTTTAGGGGCATTTTTCAGCCCCTAAGCCACCTAGATAACTTCATGATGAAGTAACCAGCTCGCCTGAGTGAGCTCAGCTCGCCTGGGCGAGATACCTTCATTCCCAGTGGCTCGTTTTGCTATAAATGGGTGTGAGAAGGCTGAAGTAAGAGGTCCCTAAGTTCCCTGAAGTCTAGAGGTCTAGAAAGAAGAAGAAAGAAGAGAAAGGAAGAAGAAAGAAGGGAAAACAAGGCCGAAACGCTTCTGAATCACATTCGTGATCGATTCCTACACTATTCCTCATTCGTTCTTCGATCGTTCTCTGTTTTTTCATCGTTCATTCTTCGTTCTTCATCCGGTTAGTGCTTGCTTTAAGGATTTCAATTTGATTTATGGACCCTTAGGGGTCCCCTTTATTGTTTTGTGCATCTTCATCTCCTTCTTCGATCATCAGTGATCTTTTTCTTTGTTTAAAGCGAGTTTCGACCGATCGTTCATGCCATAATCTCGTTTAATCATTGTTAAAATAAAATTCAACCGATCGTTTGTGTTATAATCTCACTTGACCGCTGTTTAAATAAGTTTCGACCGATTTTTTATGTTGTAAACTCTTTTCGTCAATGTAAAATAAGTTTTAACCAGTCATTAATGCCACAAGTTACCTTAAAAAAGGGATTGAAGATTAATGAGCCAAAACCAACTCATAAACTTCTTCATTTCAAAAAAAAATTGAAAGATCGTTCAAAGGCCCAACGCCTTAACGTTTCTCTCTTTTCAAAATCAAGAGATAGTTCGAAGGTCCAAGGCCTTAACGATTCTCTCTTTTCAAAAATCAAAAGATCATTTCAAAGGTCCAACGCCTTGAACAACTTTTGTTTACAACTAAAATCAATCTTTCAAAAAAGATTAAAAAAAACAAATTAACCAAAGTTTAGTTCTTAAAAAACTACGTAGGTCTGATTTCCTCATCGCACCCGAGGATACGTAGGAGCAAGGGAAACACCCTTGTCGACCCCAAAAAAGGTAAAAATATAAAAACGGAAAATACATAAAAACATAAAAAGGGAAAATACATAATTTTGAAGTCATGACTAGCACACTCGATTGGAGGTTGTCGTCCCTTGTGACAGGTGCGTGGGGTGCTAATACCTTCCCCGTGCGTAAACAAGTCCCAAACCCTCATTTTCAAAATACGCAAACCTTCAACCTTTTCCATTATGGGTTTTTCGACGTTTTATCCAAATAAACGTTGGTGGCGACTCCACACGTTTTACTTCCTTGGAAGATGCACCATCGAGTCCCGCGTCACGCCCCCGCTAAAGGGCAGGTTGCGACAACATCAATAAAATGATAAGGTTTCAACAACATCATCTTAGAATCCATAATCAGTTAAAAATCCTATTGTAGGAAAATGACTTGTTCAACTACTAGTAGGCACCCCGAGAAATGGGTTCCCAAACTGAGGTGAATACTTCAAAAATAAAAGTCCTACGAGATTTGTACGCACCCCGAGAAATGGATTTACAAACCAAGTAAACTCTTATTTAAGAATGACCTACAAAATCTATAGGCACTTGTTAGTCAATGAAAACGACTAACTTTTGTGTATAAAACTTATATAAATTGTATCAAACTCTCCCAATTTATGATTATTTTGTAGTGTTATAAGTATTTTTTGTTAAGTATAAGTAATAAATACTTAGTATTTTCATTTTGTGTGTTTAATAATCATTTTCTCTCAATTTCAGGTTAATTAGGCATGCTTTGGAAAGTGATGTTTTCACCTTCTTGCTAAGCCAGCAGATTGGCTTAGCGAGTGTCCGCTAAGCTCAACACTCCTGGGCTAAGCGCGAGGAAGAATCTAGAAGAAGAAGAGTTGTACAGGTTCGCTAAGCGCACCGCTTCATCTCACTAAGCGCACCGCTTCAGTTCATCCGCTAAGCAAGAAAGGCGCACTAAGTCAAAAATCACTAACATGCGCTAAGCGGTCCATAAGTGCACTAAGCGCACGAGTACGAACAAGGCCACCTATTTAAGTCTAAAATCAGATGTTGTGAAGAGAGTTTGGACTGGGATTCAGAGCTTTCCTTGTCTAGGGTTTCTAGAGAGAGAAAGGTTCAAGTTCTAGAGAGTTTTTGTTGTGTGAAGATCTGCAGAGACCAGAGCTTGAAGAAGGAGCCGATTTGAGAGCTTGAGATGAGTTTATGAGTGATTGTGAGATGCTAGAGGTGAAGGAGACATCCTAACCACTTGTATTTTTGCAATCTTTCATCTTGTTCTTCTCTTTGTTGTTAAGAAGGCTTCCTGGTATGGAAAGCTAAATCCTCTATTGGATCTTCCCTGTAGGTACCTGATGTAAATATATTTATATTTATTTAATGATGTTTTGTGTGTTCTCTATGCTATCTGCTTTTCATTCCAGTATGTCTTTACCTTGATCACGTAGATGCATGCTTTGTTAGGGTCATTCAACAGTGGAAACTGGTCTGACTCTAAAGTCCTTGATAGTGCAGGTCTAAGTTGTCGTGCTTTCACGAGGAATCGGGGTGCGATAATTTAGTTGAGTATGTGTGTGTTAATGCGGTCCCGATTGAGTTTAGTCTTTCAAGAGGAATCTACGAACGATGCTTGACCAGGATTAGGCTAAACTATCATGAGGAATCAGGGTTTAGTATCTCAGAAGACACCATAAGAACACAGGAGCATTGTTAGATAGAGAATATCTTTTTGGCATCAGGCACCTATTAGGAAGACCAACGTGTTCTCTACTTGTTTTTACACATCATTTCTCTCACGTGATTTTCTTTCTTTTTGCATAGATAGTCTATACACCTGTTCGATTTACACACACCAGACACCTATTTGCTGAAATAGCTTACCAAATAACACAAGTTCCCTGAGTGTTCGATACTCGGTTCTTACCGTTTTATACTACTTGTGCGATCCGGTGCACTTGCCAAAACCAGTGAACAACACTCTAGGAAATTGATTCCTAAACCTAGGTAAACTCCTATTAAAGAATGGCCTATGAAATTTGTAGGCACCTCAGGAAATGAGTTCCCAAACCAGGGAAAATAATTCAAAAATAAAAGCCTTATGAAATCTGTAGGTACCCTGGGAAATGCGTTCCTAAACCAAGGTAAATGCTTCAGAAATAAAAGTCTTCAAAATATGTAGGCACCCCCGGAAATGGATTCCTAAATCGAGGTAAACTCTCCAAAAGGACTCATGCAATACAATCAATGTGCAAACCGTATGTCAACAACAAAGAAGGAGCAGTCATTAAAGGAGTACAAAAGTCTAAAAGCCAAGTATAGTCGGAAAACATCTCTTCTTAATCAACACTATCAATATTACATCTCGGGTCAAGCTTTATAGTGGAGCAGCCTACATCTACAACAAATATGACAAAAACCCTTCCCTAATGCATATTATACAAAAATAACATTTAGAAGAAAACCACAAAGGGAAAAAGGAGAATATAGACATAACAAAGAACATTTAGAGACAACTTCTGCCATATCTCATAAGCAATCCATGACCTACAAGAGCTTTCTAGATGGGAGAAGGCCAAAACAGAAACGCTAACATCGTCCTCAAGTGCAACATCTAGATCACTCGAGCAGGCCATAAGAAGAAAGTATTGTTGATACCTTAGGCTTCTTCCACAATCTAGAAAGAAAAGTGCAGAAGAATGCTAAAAGGTACAGTTTGACATTAGAGGAGAGCTCTTGGGATGATTTATAGACACCAAAACTAGGCAAAGAGTGTTAGGACTGGATGATCCATTGACCATTGGACAATCCACCCTATCTCTGATTTTGATGATTACAAAGGTATAAATTATTGATGGTCTAATGAGTTATTTTTAAGCGAACAAGTCCTACTACATAACGACCACACTTGGTTTTAATTTATATCCTATAGTTCTAGTAAGTATGTGTCCAATCATAAGTGGAAAACTATTTTTTTAATAAGTTATACTCAACATCCAACGCATTGTTAATACACCTGTATCAACTTATTGTGAAAACCAATATTCAAACACTAAGTTGCTTTTATTCGCATCCAATGGACTTAATCACTTATACACTTCATTTTATATCATTCTTAAGTGACATCCAACAATATAAATGGAAGTTCACGAACATTGCTTTTTTTATTTTGCTTTTGCCTCTCTTTATTTGAATTACTAACATTTGAATTTAAGGAAACGACAAAATAGAAGAGAATAGAAGAAATTAACAAAAATATTCCTCAAAAGTCATTGTCATTGCGGAAGAGGAGCACATGCAGTTGTCTATACAATTATTCTTCTATCTCTAACCAGAGCATGTCGTGTTGCACCGTTTCCATAATGGATCCTTCATTTCAAGACTCAAAGTTGATCCCGCAATGGATCCTTCACTAAAGTCTATAAAAGGCGACTTAGGCTCAAGATTTCAACAACAAAGCATATTACGAGAAAATGAGAAAAAGAACTCTGAAGAGAAACTGTCAAAATCATTGGACGACGTACTCTGAACTTAAATAGTTCATCATTTTCTCAAGAAATTTTATTTGTATTTGAGCTTAAGTTTTTATCCACTCTTTGAGTGTTATTGAATCATTGTAATCATTCAAACTTTTGTTTGTGAAAGCCAAGAGTGGCTTAGTGTAAAAAAATACTTAGGATTTCTTAGATCTAGGGGGAGTCTAAGAGTGTGTCAGTAGTGACCTAGAGAATACCATTATAGCCTAGAGTGACAATATAAAATTTTTATTGGTAACCAATTTTGATTAGTGGAACCCTTTACCATGGTGAAAAGGAAAACTGGACATAGCTCTGTTTGAGTGAACCAGTATAAACTAAGTATTTATACCTCTCTCTTAAGTTATTTGATTAGTATGATCGTAAGCTTACTTTGACACACTTGGTCATCAAGCGTGTATTTGAAAAACCTTTGTGAAGACTTTGCTTTATCTTCCATTGGACTAGTCTCCTATTTTCACTGAAACTATTTTTCCATCACTAGACGACACAGTCAGAATCTATGTTTTACAAATTTGTTTGTGGAAAAGCTTTCCTTTGCAAAAAAAAAGTTATCTTATTTGTCTAACACACTATTCAACCCTCATTCTATTGTTGTCTTTGATATTTCAAAGAGACCTGTTGGTGTTTGAACCTTTAGCCACTCAAGCCATTTCGAGAAAGATCAATGGCACCCGAAACAACCTCCAACCTCGCATTAGCCACTCTAGCCATTTGAAGATGTCGCAACGTGCACTTTTGTGGGCGAGCGAGGGCGAGGCTCACGGGTACGCTTTCCAAAGGAGGAAAGATGCGCGGAGCCGCCACCAATGTTTATTTGTGGAAAACGTCGGGAAAACCGAAGGAAACCGGTCAAAATGAAAATTCTAAGTTCGGGAGTTGTATTTACGCTTGAGGAAGGTATTAGCACCTCTCACGTTTGTCTCAAAGGACAACAGCCTATTTTTTAGAATTGTGGAAATTGTGTTACCTTAACTTTTATTTCTTTTTATTTTTTGAGGTCGACAAAAGCGGTGCTCTTGCTCCTATGTACCCTCCATCAAAGAGGAAATCAGACCTACGTAGTTCTTTCTTATGCGTGAATCAAGTGATTCTTTTTTACTTGAAAGGTGATCATTTTAAGGCGTTTGGACCTTAAAAATGATCCATTTTACTTGGTAAGAAACTGAAATGATAAACTTTGAAAACCCTATTTTTGTGGACGAGCTTGACTAGGCAAGTTTGATTTTAGCCTTAGTTTCACTTTAGTTATTAGTCAATTCAATTAAGAATGAGAAATCCCAAAGAGAAAACGTCCGATTGATTTTTCGCTTTATTTTACTAAAAGGTATTTTTTGATTATTATATTATTATTTTACCTCTTTTTTGATTTCCAACGTGGTTACGGCACGACCGAACGATCAGAATTCATTTTAGCCGAAATTAACGGATGATACAATTCAAACGATCGGTGGAAATTTATTTTATTTTTAGATTAAGCGAGAAATGACTTTAAATAAATGGCTTAAGCACGTCAAAAGGGGGTATAGAAAGCGAATGAAAATGAGAATAAAAATACATGAAACAAAATGTGGACCACCACGGGTACATAGAATGAATTGAAAAGCTCGGTTTGAGGTACTTACCCGTTGAACACTGAAGAAAACGAAGAACGAACGATGAATGTTGAAGAACGATCGAGAATCTTCGCGTAATTACTCACGGAAACGTTACAGAAACGTTACGGAAGCTCCTCGGCTTGGATTTTCTTCACGGAACTAATTTTCTTCAGCTATTTCCAGAGAATGGGAAGTGCCAAGAAAGCTGAACCCTTTTCTTCTTCACTCCTCCCCCTATTTATAGCAAAATAGGGGAGGAGCTTGCCACCCAGCTCGCCCAGGCGAGCAAGGTTGCTTCCTCCAGAAGCAACAGCCTTCTGGAGGAAGGATCTGGAAGGCCCAAGTGGGCCAAATTGCTATTTGTACCCCCCTTTTTACTAAATGCACCCCCCTCTATTTTTTTTGGTAATTCTTTTTCCATAATGTTACGAAACTTTACGAATTTCGTAACGATACTTATTTCCCTTCCGCAAGGTTACGAATCCTTACGGATTATGTATTTACTCTTTTTTAGCTTTCGAAGAAGTTACGGAAACTCACGGATTGCGCAAAACACCTCTTTTCGATTTCCGTCACATTACGGAATTTTCAGGAATCGCGTAAGCCTGCTTCCTTTTGATTCTCGGCACATCTCGGGACTTCACATATTGTGCAACAAAGGGCGCCAAGTATCTCGAAGCGGCCAATCAAAGGTTGTATATCATCAAATAATAATCCCCGGACGAAATTAGGGTATGACAGTTGCCCCTTTTTACTTACCTCTCATCGGAGATAAGAGGAAAGCAAAGATAGGACACTGATTTCGTCCGTCCTGCCCTTTCCATGATGACGACTCTCGTCTCTACTCCTTCCTTTTTTCTTCTGCACAAAACAAAATAAAAACAACAACAAGAACAACGAATACAATATACATATACACATATGCACATGTTTGGCGAAGGAACCGATCTAGAAAACAACAGAAGAACGTATTTCCCAATCACCAGAGGCTTCGCGCTTGATAATGGAGGACACATGAACAGCGCTAAGCAATAACATTCATGGGGCTCCGAAAAAGGGTAAGAATGGAGGATTACCTTGAGGGTCCGCACTTAGGCAATCATGAAACACAGCTCCAAACTCGAAAGTGGAGGACACATGAACAGCGCTAGGCAATAACATTCATGTGGCTCCGAAAAAGGGTGAGAATGGAGGATTGCCTTGAGGGTCCGCACTTAGGCAATCATGAAACACAACTCCAAACTCGAAAGTGGAGGACACATGAACAGCGCTAGGCAATAACATTCATGGGGCTCCGAAAAATGGTGAGAATGGAGGATTGCCTTGAGGGTCCGCACTTAGGCAATCATGAAACACAACTCCAAACTCGAAAGTGGAGGACACATGAACAACGCTAGGCAATAACATTCATGGGGCTCCGAAAAAGGGTGAGAATGGAGGATTGCCTTGAGGGTCCGCACTTAGGCAATCATGAAACACAGCTCCAAACTCGAAAGTGGAGGACACATGAACAGCGCTAGGCAATAACATTCATGTGGCTCCGAAAAAGGATGAGAATGGAGGATTGCCTTGAGGGTCCGCACTTAGGCAATCATGAAACACAACTCCAAACTCGAAAGTGGAGGACACATGAACAGCGCTAGGCAATAACATTCATGTGGCTCCGAAGAAGGGTGAGAATGGCAGGACCAAACGGTCTACCAGGTTCTTCCACCTGAAAGGCAAACATGCTTTTTGTAAAGAAAAATAAATCATTCGCGAGAGCACCATATCTTAGAGAAACAATATACTTGTGCCTAGGGTAATCTTCCTTATAACCGAGAATGAAGGGTAGGATGTCAACTTTTAGCTTTCAAATGAGCATGCAAGGGAAACATCGGGCTAAGCTGAAAATAAATCACTCATAGTGTATAAAACTCACAAGGCAAGTGTTTTATCCTATTCCCAAACCATAATTGCACCATGACTTCATTTTGCACACGATTTCCTATCGAATCAAAGATCAAACGTACGATCACGGACCAATAGGATTTTCTCGAGGATAGTGTTTTTTGGAGAGGAAGCTGGGTGTTTTTGTCTTTTCCTCTTTGTTCATGTGGGGTGGGATATTGCCAGTCAAGAATGATTCTGAGTGGCAATCTGGCTTTGAAGAATTTTTGTCCTCTTTTTTTTCATTGATCGAGAATTTCTTCTTTTCCCTTTTCACTTCTTTTCGATCTTTGATCGGGAATCCTTCTTTCCTTTCTTCTATTCTTTTCTTTATTTTCATCTCTTTTTTTTCTTTCTTTCCATTTCTTCCTTTTCTTTCTTTTCACTTTTCCTTCCCCATCCCTTTCTTTGGGAAATCGGGTTTAGCATTCTATTTGCTCTCCCTTAAGGAGATTCCGCTGTCCTTTGCTTCGGGGGAAAGAATGAGGATTCCTTTTTTACAGGCCAAGGTTCAAAAAGGTCTAAGGTTGTGTTTCAATGGGGTCTTTTATCGTGGGAACCCAATCTTGATATCTGGGGCGAAACAAATTTGGGTGTCAAGGTGTCGGTCTCGGGCCGAACTCCCCTACCACTCCATAAGGCACGCGTGACAATGATGATTTGAGAACAACGTGCAAAATTAGTCATGGCTACAGCCAGGTGGGCACTCCAGCATCCTGTTTATGGCATTGTGATACTACGGTTGGGAATTTACACAGACAGACCCAACGTTTCCAAGTTATGTTCTTTCATCAGTTCAATGAATTCATCCATCCTTATCTCGGTTCATTCCGGAAAATAAACTCTTAGCATCAGTCCCTTGTTTCCAGAAGATACGTTTGCTCTTTACGAATGATTTATACTTCTTAACTATAACATATCGACCTTCACGGTCTTTCTTTCTTTTTCCTTTTTGTTTCATTCACAAAATTATACACCTATGGTCCTCTATGAAGAAATTTTCCTTTGTACATCTACACTCTTATACATGACAAACCTTTTTGGTACACGCATTGGAACTCTTTCTCTTTACGTCACATGATCAAACCCTATTTACATTCAAAGATCTTTTTCGTTTTTCTCCAACGCACACCTATGGCTCATACAAAAGTTTCTTTATATGCATTTGTTGCTCACACACACAAGAATTTCTCTCCACGCATCACTTACACACACGGAATCCTTTTATACACATTTTCCTTTTCCATACATGTATATATACAAAAAAACATTTTTCTTTTCTTTACGAACATGACTTTTATTCACAACGCTTCTCTCTTTTTATTAGGATTTTTGGTTCATTTTACTTTTAGGACAACGTTCCTAAATGAAAAACTCTACACGGTTCCGGAATTTCAACAAACACTATTGACAACAATGAAACAAGTATCGACGTAACAACTCAAACGATATGTATGTACAAAACAAAAGTCAAAACATGAAACAAATGTTAGTCCCTTAGTCAAACAAAAATAAGATGATATGTAAACAGAAAAAACAAATGGAAACAAAAAGAAATATGGATCAAGGGATCTCCCAATCATGTGACCTCGCTTCCTCCTAAGAAATCAAGTAAATCGGTCATCTCCTCGCCCTCGCGGGCCTTATCTGCCTCGTCGGGAGCCTCTGCTAGTGCCTCTGCTGGCGCCTCTCCTGCCCAGGCCTCAGGCCAATCTCCAGGCCATGCGACCTCTGCCCTGAACTGGTCCGGAGTAGGGCACGGAAAAGAAGTAAAACCCTGGCTCTGCAGGCTGAGGCTCATCTGGTAAAGACAATCATGGGTCTGTATATGAGCCCGGTGGTTGGCCTCCTGCTGGCGAACCAAATGCCGCAAATACTGCTCCGTATCAAACGATCCGGCTGGACCAGCCTGATGAGGTGGCGGCGCATCTGCGGCCTGCGGAGGATCCCCCTGGGCCTGTCTCTGTGTGCAATACTTCTCAATAAAAGCTCGGGTGATGGGCGGCCGAATCACCTTGCTAGATGTGACGGGGACTCCGAACGACTGGCAGAGTCCTGTGATCAAGGCGGGAAATCCCAGGGCCCTGTTGGACTTATCCGGGTCCAGAGGGTGCCTGGTAGGCGCCATACCTGCAAATATATAGATGGCATCAGCGATTAGCTGAGCCACGTGAATGCTCATCCGCGTCAGGATGGCGTACACCAGCTGACACTTCGGCAGGGGGAGGTCGGAATTATGGTCGCTGGGCTGGATGTTGCTGAGTAGCAAAGTCATCCAGATCTGAGTCAGGGTGGTCATGTTGGTGCGCATGATCCGCACCCGTCTCCCGGCAGCAGTCCGGGCAAAATCCTACCCCGGTATACATAGCAAATGGGCGATGACCTCCTCATCGAACCCATCGGACCGGTTCCTCCTCTAGCCATACTCGCACTCCTGACCCTCTTCCAGCACTAAAGGATATCCCAGGAGCTGGCCGATAGCATCTGCATCAAACGGGATCCATTGACCCCTCACCCAGGATCTCATATCTCGCACGCCCTCCTCTGTTGGCCAAGCATTGGCATAAAATTCGAGGACTATGTCTGGATCGAACTTGGCCATGGGGGTGACCAGTGATGCCCACCGCCGGCGAACTATCTCTTCCTGGAAATCGGTATACTCGTCGTCCCTGAGCTGGACGCGTCGCTCCCAGAGAAATGACCATCCCTTGATGGCCTCAAAGCGCTGCTGGTGTTCAGCGCTCCTAAAGCGGTGGCTGTCATATTCGGGAGCGGAACTAGTTCCTTCAGCCGCTTTATCCTTCCTAGATCTCTTTGAGGCAAGCTTCCTCGGGGCCATTTCCTGCGAGAACAAACATTTAGAAGTTAGTTTTACAAGATAATGCTTGTCTTAACGCGAAAAAATGTCATGCTAATCCCTCCGGTTTAGAACGAACTCACGCGCACGTTTAAAGTAACACATTTATGCACATGCATATGTGTAGAATATCCTACTATTCATATCAACATAGAGGCCATCCAACACATTCTAATTGTCATACATATACATGCATTTGAAAAGAACACACATTCTCACGCTTAAGGCATTGCGTCAAAACTTACACTTAACTATGCCCTAAACATTTGCTATCACAAACTACCTACACACACTCGAAATATATATACCATACAAACTTTCATTGTTTCACTCACACTTATGCATATTGGCAAGATATTTACATTATGCACATACTTGCATTCAAAAGGGAATCCCGTGCTATCATACATTCATTTAGGAAGTGACCTCAATATTCCTTCACCCTTTGCAAAGAATTTCATGCCCTTTACATTTACCTATGTATACACACTATTGAAAAGCATTTCCCACGTTACTTAGGTGCAAAGTACCAATCATGGGGCAGCCCAAATTCTTACAAGCAAGTCCCTATTTTATGCTTTTCTAATTCAAAAAACCAAATTTTGGGTTCCTAGCCATAAGCGTGTTCCCTTGTATTGAAACTACAAGTTTGGGTTCCTAAGCTTGGAATTGCATTTGGGCACCTATTTTGAATCTCCTATGCTGTACCTACATATAAGAAACAGTCCCATTCTCCCCATTTTACAAAATCATATTCATACATCATTGGGGCATTTCACCGAGCACTTGGTGGGCGCACGTTTCGACATAAATTGCAAGAGAATGGGGACAATGTGGCATGCCCCATTGCTTCAGAATACAGCACAGGCCTAAGGCCTTCTCATTCAAATCCTCAACTCAAGAAAACAAGCATAAAAACAAACCAAAACTGCCCCACAAATATAAGCACATTCTCACAATTTGGAGCACCAAAAGATGAAGAAAATATACCAATGGGAAGCTAAAAGCACCAAGGATTGAATACTTACTTGTTGGAGTGAATTATAACACCAAAAATGAAAGCAAAAGGCAACCAAAAGTGGCTTGAGGGAGCAAGAACCGCAAGCCTTCGTGTTCTCTCTTTTGAATGAGGGGGGGGGAGTTTTTGGATGCAAAAACGTTCCCCTCCCTCGTTTTTATATTTTGAATGCAGGGGTTGCTCGCCCAGGCGAGCTCAGCTCGCCCAGGCGAGCTCAGCTCGCCCAGGCGAGCTCAGCTCGCCCAGGCGAGCTCAGCTCGCCCAGGCGAGCTAACCTACCACATTTTTATTTTTTTTTCTTGAGGGGAACATTGACCATGTCTCCTCCTCCCTTACGGGTTAGCGTTTGCCTACTTGAACCTACTTAAATTAGAATTAGGTGTCGATTACTTATTTAAAACAAACAAAAGTAAAAGAAACTGCGAATGCAAAGGATACTGGGCTGCCTTGCAGCGACGTTCTCTGCTTGTTTAGCACCGGGAAGGGGCAACGATCGGTCGGTCGTGACCCTATCCCCACTTGCATCCATCCCTATGTACCTGCAAGTAGGAAACAAAATCCGTGGCCAATCGTGTCCGGTCACCGTCTTACCTTGGTTGATTTCCGCGGTCAACTTGTCTTGATTTCTAACTGTGACCTAAGAAGGCCCTGCCCCTGTTACCACAAAATATGCATGTGTATGTGCATGTATGAATGTTCCTAATGCGATGACTTTCTTTTAGTGAGGGCTGGTTAGATTCAATTTTAAATAAGCGTTTGGGGCACCCCATACACCGAGTGAAGAGGGCTCAAGTTATAACAAATCTAAAACACAAGGTTTGAAATCAAAGGGAGGACTAAAACCTCACCCATCTTTAAAGAAACGAGACAAATACAGTGAATGGGAATCCCTGGAGGAAACCAAGAAGAACAAAAACTCAGAATTAAAAGAACATGCAACGGTCCTCTCGATTGCCCCAGACTTCAAGCGTAATATCGTTTAACTACATCGGAGTTCACGGGCGAGGGCAATTCCTTGCCGTCCATGTGGGTGAGTATCAGAGCACCCCCAGAAAAAGCTCTTTTCACCACGAAAGGTCCTTCATAATTCGGGGCCCACTTGCCTCGACTATCCTTAACAGCGTGGGACATCTTTTTCAGCACGAGGTCCCCCTCGTTGAACTTGTGCGAACGTACCTTCTTGTCGAATGCGTTCTTTACTCTTTGTTGATACAGACGCCCATGGCTCATGGCTGTCAAACGCTTACCCTCAATGAGGTTGAGTTGGTCGTAGCGTGTTTGAGCCCATTCTGACTCTTCTAGGCCTGACTCCGCCATTATCCTCTGAGAAGGAACTTCCACCTCAAACGGGAGTACTGCTTCCATCCCATAAACTAAGGAATACGGTGTTGCCCCAGTAGAAGTTCGTACCGAGGTTCTATATCCGTGCAGGGCGAAAGGCAACATCTCATGCCAATCTTTGTATGACACTGTCATCTTTTGAACAATCTTCTTAATATTGTTATTTGCAGCCTCTACAGCTCCATTCATCTTTGGCCGATAAGGGGTGGAGTTATGATGCTGGATCTTGAAATCTTCGCACATTTCCTGCATCATCTTATTGTTCAGATTGGTTCCATTGTCAGTAATGATCTTCCTGGGGAGTCCATATCGACAAATCAGCTCCTTCTTTATGAATCTAACTACCACATTCTTTGTGACATTAGTATAAGAAGCTGCTTCGACCCATTTGGTGAAGTAATCTATCGCCACAAGAATGAAGCGGTGACTGTTCGACGCTTTGGGTTCGATGGCCCCAATGACATCTATTCCCAACATGGAAAAGGGCCAAGGGGCGGACATAACATTCAGAGGATGTGGCGGAACATTGACATTGTCCGCGTATGCCTGACATTTCCTGACATGAGCGCAGCAATCGCTTTCCATGGTGAGCCAATAATAGTTGGCCCTAAGGATTTTTCTGGCCATAGCATGCCCATTGGCATGTGTCCCAAAGGAACCCTCGTGGATCTCCTTAATCATGAAGTTCGCCTCTTTGGCGTCTATGCATCGTAGGAGGGTCATGTCGTGGTTTCGTTTGTACAGGATGGTACCACTTACAAAGAAACCAGTAGCCAATCTCCTCAACGTCCTTTTGTCATTGTCAGAAATCCCTGGTGGGTATTCTTTGTTCTCGACATACTGCTTGATGTCGAAATACCACGGTTTCCCATCCCGCTCTTCCTCTATTGCATAACAATATGTCGGCCTGCCTTGAGATTTGAATTCGATGTACGGCAGATCCCCGTGTGGGGCGAGTTGAAACATGGATGCCAGGGTGGCTAATGCATCAGCCATTTGATTCTCTTCCTGAGGTATGTGGTGGAAGGAAATGTCGTCAAAGTACTTGGCTAACCTCAAGATGTGAGTTTGGTAGGGTATCAACTTCGGATCCCTAGTTTCCCATTCTCCTTTCAACTGGCGTATCACCAAAGTTGAATCTCCATACACCTTGAGTAGTTTTACATCAAAATCAATGGCCGCCTGAACCCTGAGGGCGCATGCTTCGTACTCGGCCATATTGTTGGTACAATCAAAACCTAGCCTAGCCGTGAAAGGAATACACTGATCATCCGGGGATACAAGAACCGCCCCTACTCCATGGCCCAAAGCATTGGATGCCCCATCGAAGCAAACAATCCATTTGTTTATGTCTTCGTGCGTCCGCTTCTCTTCAAACAGGGCCATGATATCTTCATCTGGGAACTCGGGGTGCATCGGCCTATAATCCTGGAGGGGTTGCTGGGCCAAATAATATGCTAAGGCACTTCCCTTTACCGCTTTTTGGGTGACGTAAACGATATCGAATTCAGATAATAGTACCTGCCACTTAGCGATTCGTCCCGTGAGGGCCGGTTTTTCAAAGATGTATTTCACGGGATCCATTTTGGAAATAAGCCACGTGGTATGGCTGAGCATATACTGCTTAAGCCGATGTGATGCCCATACCAGAGCACAACACGTCCTTTCCAGCATTGAGTAATTCATCTCACATGTGGTAAACTTCCTACTCAGATAGTAGATGGCTTGCTCCTTTTTCCCAGAATCATCATGCTGACCCAACACGCACCCCATAGACTCGTCCAACACGGTCATGTACAGGAAAAGAGGTCTTCCTGTAACAGGTGGCATGAGCACCGGCGGATTTGCGAGACTATGTTTGATCTTCTCGAAGGCCTCTTGGCAGTCACTGTTCCACAGGACATCCTAGTTCTTACGTAATAGCTTAAAAATGGGCTCACAGGTAGGGGTGAGTTGTGAGATAAATCTCGCGATATAATTCAACCTGCCCAAAAACCCCCGAACCTGCTTCTCCGTGCGTGGTTCCGGCATTTCAAGGATGGCCTTCACTTTCTCGGGATCTATCTCTATCCCTTTCTGACTTACGATAAATCCTAGCAGCTTCCCCGACTTCACCCCAAAGGTGCATTTGGTTGGGTTCAGTTTTAATTGGTATTTCCGCAACCTTCCAAACAGCTTACGCAGATTGACAAGGTGTTCATCCTCAGTCCGAGACTTGGCAATCATGTCATCTACGTAGACCTCTATTTCTTTATTCATCATATCATGGAACAATGCCACCATGGCACGCTGATAGGTTGCCCCAGCATTTTTCAGTCCGAAGGCCATCACTTTGTAGCAGAATGTCCCCCATAGGGTGACGAAAGTGGTCTTCTCTACATCTTCGGGTGCCATCTTTATTTGATTATACCCCGAGAAACCATCCATAAATGAGAAAAGGGCGAATTTGGCTGTATTATCTACCAATATATCAATGTGTGGCAAGGGAAAATTGTCTTTAGGACTGGCTCGGTTCAAGTCCCGGTAGTCTACACACATTCGAACCTTGCCGTCCTTTTTCGGGACTGGGACAATGTTGGCCACCCACTCCGGGTACCGCGCCACAGCTAAGAAACCTGCATCAAATTGCTTCCTTACTTCTTCTTTAATTTTTAAGGACATCTCGGGTTTCATTCTTCGTAACTTTTGCTTAACTGGGGAAGACCCAGGATTCAAAGGCAACTTATGCTGCACAATGTCGGAATCTAGATCGGGCATGTCTTGATATGACCACGCAAAGACATCTTGATACTCTTGAAGAAGGGTTATCAAGCCTTGACGGATAGGCGCGGTCATACCGGTTCCTACCTTTACTTCTTTCTTTTCCTCCGTGGTCCCCAAGTTTACCAATTCGGTTTCTTCTTGGTGAGGCTTCATTTCACATTCTTCCTGAGCGACCAACCTCTCCAACTCTGGTGATAGGACGTCCTCTTCCTCTTCCTCGTTTATCGTTTGGCTTATATCTCGATCGAAATCGATTGTCAAACCCTCGTTGTTAGGATCCTCAAAGAATCGACCCTCATATCTATACCAAATGAGACAAAAGAAACAAAAACATGCAAAATGATATGAGAAAAGGTGGAACTGCAGGAACAGATGAAACAAGATCTCTTTGTTTATTTAATAAGGTAGGTTTCACAAAACAAAAGAGAAAGGAAATCTATAGGCTCTAATTACATTGAATCAGCGGTATAGACTTCTGACTGGCTTATCACGTGCCAGTTCCCCACTTGGGAATCGGGGTGGCATGGTTGCACAAAACTTGGTGGGTCTTGAGGGAACTCCTCTTCTATTGCGGCCACCTCCTCCTCGAACACCATTCCAGCGCTGGTGAAACACTGGCTAATACGGCCGGGCCATACCCTATCCGCCCGAAATCTTGATGGCACATTCCTCCTCCCCGGCATCCCGGGTTCATACCCCAATCCATACTTGTATGGATTTCCCTTGATGTTGACCACGTCGGCATTCCCGAGGCAGTCTTTGCCTAGACCCATTCCGGGCTCAAATCCGTTCCTGAGCATAACACGCGCCACCATTATGGCCGCGTTGGAGAGAGAAGGTAGCGACGGACTTGGTTCCACCGAGGCGCAGCTCACCACCTCAAAGGATTGGAAAGCCGTTTCCAATGATTCTTTCGCCGCTTCCACGTACGGTGCGGAGGAGGGGCAGCTCACTAACATATCCTCTTCACCCGACACTATCACTAAAAGTCCACCCACTGCGAACTTCAATTTCTGGTGAAGCGTTGAAGGGACCACTCCCTGGGCATGAATCCAAGGTCTTCCCAAGAGGCAGCTATAGGCGGGATTTATATCCATTACTTGAAACACCACGTTGTAAGTGTGGGGGCCTATCTGAACGGGAATGTCGATTTCCCCCATCACTTCCCGCCGAGTACCATCAAAGGCTCGCACCACCATCGAGCTCGGTTTTAAATGTGACACACTAAAAGGAAGCTTTTCCAAAGTGGTCTTCGGCATTACATTTAAACTCGATCCATTGTCAATAAGTACCTTTGCGACAACGTGGTCCATACATCTCACCGACACATGTAGAGCCTTGTTGTGTCCTCTCCCCTCAACGGGAATCTCTTCTTCCGCAAACGCGATATAATTGTTGGTGGTTATATGATTAACGATGCCTTCGAAACCCTCCACTGAGATATCATGCGCTACATGGGCATCGTTAAGGACCTTCATCAATAGCGCATGATGAGGCTCGGAGTTTATGAGTAGTTCAAGCAAAGAGATCCTTGCTGGAGTTTTATTCAGTTGCTCGACTACCTTAAACTCGCTTTGTTGGATGAGGCGGAGGAACTCTTGGGCCTCTTCCAAGGTCATTGTTTTTCCTTGAAGACCTTCTTTCTTTTCGGCCCCTCTTCCCACTGGAGGATCTACTTCTTTCGAGGGGGTGGCTATGTCTGTGGGCTCTTGGACCATGGGCGCTTTCCCTTTGGAGGGCAATTCCACCGGGTGAGGGGAAGCGAACACCCGACCACTGCGGGTTACGCCACTGAGGCCGGCGATGTTGGTTACCTTAGCTAATAGGGAGTCAACTGCGGTTGCAACTCTTTTGCTGGACACGGGAGGGGTATACTTCCACAGAACGGCCTTATTACTTTGATATGCAAATGGCGTTGGTTTGGGCGCCGTCCGGGGGTATATGGGTGTGGAGCCGGTCCCTTTCCTAGTAAAACATATCACTAGGGCCTTGGGGGTTAAAGGAACCTTCTTCTCTTCCGACTGCATGCAAATTTGTGGTTCTTCCCTCCCTCCTATGGACACTTCAAGCTGCCCGCAATCCATGAGCCGCTGAAGCAATTCTTCCACCGCGGGACAGGTTTCTATGTCATGCGACTCCCCGAGGTGAAACAAACATTCATCCCTTTCGTCTCCACCATGGGAGACCATGCACGCCGCTTGCAGTGATTCATAGATGAAGCGTCTAGAAGTAGCCACCTCTCCTAATCTCTTTGCCCGCGATAGGCCATCCTATTCGACGGCGTTCACGCTAGCCCCTCCATGACTAGCTAGCGGGTTGGTTTTAACATTTGGGCCTTCCTCCTGAAACGATAGTCAGCCGGCACTAATAAGGTGCTGCACCTTATACTTGAACGGGATGCAGGAGTCAATATTGTGTCCGGGAACTCCACTATGGTACACACACTTGGCCCTCGGGTCATACCACTTGGGGTAGGGTGGCTGGAGAACCTTCCCGGGTATGGCCACCACCAAATGATTCTCCAATAATGAAGGCCATAACTCGGAGTATGCCATGGGAATAGGAGGGAAGTTGTCTTTCGGGGGCGGGTGTTGTGCATATTTATAGGTCGCGCCGGGGGCTGTATTATTAACTGGCCGGGGTGCGGCTGGAGCTGTGCGTTGGGCCAGCGCTTTTTCTGCTGCGGGTGGTCCTTTTACTTGAGTCGGGAGGGAATTCTCGGCTCGGATTAAAAAATTTGGGGGATTGGGCTGGTATGAGCTTTGGATATTTTGGGGTGCTTTCATCCATGTTGGGGCGGTGGTGACCGCGTGGGTGTCTCCTTCCTTTTTTCTCGCGCCCACTACTAGGGCTCTTCTGTTGTTGTTGGGGGCCATATTGGCAGCATATTCGAACTTGCCTTTTCGTAGTCCGGATTCAATCCTTTCTCCGGCGAAGACGAGATCTGCAAAGTTAGCTGGCATGTAGCCTATCAGCTTTTCATAGTAGAACGTGGGTAACGTATCTACCATAATTGTGATCATCTCCCTCTTCGTCATGGGCGGTACGACTTGGGCTGCGAGATCTCTCCATCTCTGGGCATATTCCTTAATGGACTCATGCTCTCGTTTAGTCATACCCTGAAGCTGGTTCCGATCGGGAGCCATGTCCATATTGTACTGGTACTGCCTAATGAAGGCAGTTGCCAAGTCCTTCCATGATCGGATCTGGGAAGCTTCTAGATTGGTATACCATGCTACAGCTGCCCCGGCCAAGCTGTCTTGAAAGAAATGGACCAACAATTTTTCGTCTGCAGAATACGCTACCATCTTTCGGCAATACATCCGAAGATGCCCCTTCGGACATGTCGTCCCTTTGTACTTATCAAAGTTCAGTACTTTGAACTTGGGAGGGATGACGATGTTGGGCACGAGACATAAATCCGCTAAATCCGAGAATGGGTAATTGCCGAGGCCCTTGACTGCTCTCAACCTCTCTTCAAGCGCCTCAATCTTTCCCTTATCTTCCACGAAGGGAACAGATTCTTTTACGGGTGTGGGCGAAGTCGGGATATGGCGGACTATGTTCGGTTGGGGTAGTTCATGTGGGGACGGATCTTTGAGGTGGAGCAGGGGGCCAAGATGGGTATCTCCTTCCTCATCGTCTTGCCCGGGATAGTCGTCATAAGGCGGGAGTTGCCCCTCAAAAGTAGGGGCTTGGCTTAAATCTTCCGGGGTGGCATGGGGAGTGAAGTCCGGAGGCAAGCCATAAGGATAAGCTTGAGGACTATACCTTCGACCAAACACGGCCGTGTTTCTGTCTCGGCCCGGATTTAAAGCGGGTTGCAGTACTGACTCCGCTTCCCTAACCGTACTGAAGGCGGTTGCCGTGGCCTTATCCTCTATGGTTTTCTGGAGTTTTAACATGACCTCCGAGATGGAAGCCATTTGATCTTTTAAGGCCGATAGATCGGCCTTCATCTGTTCCTGCACGCCCTCTTCATTATCCATTTTTCTGGATCGAGTGTTATAGGGGTGCCTTGGTGTTTTCTTAGTTATGATGAAATTCCTAAAGAAATAAACAACGGTGAGCATGCCACCAAAACATGAGTATGCAAATGGATGATCGGAGCACTTGGATCGACCCCAAGGTTTTTTAGATAACATGATGAGTTCAGAACTTCTCATTTTATAAAAAGAACAAAGCTTTCATCTAGCCAAGATTATACAAAGGCGTTACAAGAGAACCTAACGATTCCTAATTATATGGGCCATCAAATCTATCATGTGTTGACAGTAATTGATTAGCCCATGAATCTCCTCGGGGGCAGTACACACTTCGGCCATGGCTTTTGCTTTGGCTAACAGACGCGGGAGGTCTTGACTTCCATTCAAGGTCAAGGCAAACCTATCCATCCACATAGCCGCTTCTTGATGCAACGCATCAATCACCCTCCCTCTTGCTTCTTTCTCGGCGTACACTTGTGCAAAGTCCTCCACTAGCTTTTGTTCATGGGCCACAGACTGGTTCAACTCTTCCTTGTATTTCCCTATGATAGCTAGCATGCTTTGCTCCGTGGCTTCCAAGTGTTGAGCCAAACTTCTTTTGGACCTTGCGCAGGCAACTAACTCTTCTTTTAAGATCATGCCATGCACCCGTGACCGATCTCTCTCCTCTCTTCGGAGCTTGAGCTCATTGTTGCTACCCCACAATGCTCCTCGGAATTTCTCTCGGCCATATTCCTCCTTGCGGGCCCTTTTGGTTTCTTGTTCAAGGGCTTTTGCAGTGGCCGCGTTTTCCTCTTGTAACTCGGTGCACTCCTTCCGGATGTGTGTAGCAGCTGATTTGAACTTCTCCTTGGCGAGCCTTGCCTTCCCTAGCTCCAATTTTAGAGCTCGGACTTCTTCATCTTCCTCTGGAGCTTTGAAGTTCTCCTCATCGATAACTTTCAACTTGGAGAGCCAATCTAACCCTCGCGTGTGAATTCTTAGCCATCCATGATAACCTCCGATGACGCCATTACGGATGCCCCTAAGCTCCTTGTCTTTCCTCAACGGACTTCTCCACGCCTTGTGGACTCTTTGTATCGCCTTGAGACTTTGCGCGCCTAAATTCCTCACAAGGAAAGGTGAGAGACTTTCTTCGGTTGGCGCTCCCCTCATGGGGTACCCTAGTTGTCATATGGCGAGTGCGGGATTATAATTAATACACCCCCTAGTCCCTATCAATGGAATATTAGGGTAGTCCCCACACGAGAAAAGAACTCCTTCCTTGCCTTCCTTCCAACGAGGAAACCAATTGATCGCGCTGCCCCCTATCCCAACCAAATGTTGGTCCCAATTGACTCTTCCTTTTTTGGCGCATGAGCGATAGCTTTGAAGCGGACACGGGTGTCTCGTGTCTTGTTGGAATAGGTGTGAAACCAACCACACACAGAGAGCAGGTAAACAACAGACAATCCGCACACTGTTTTTCTCACACCTCCGGTCAAAGGTGTCAAACAAATCTGCCAAGATAGCCACCACTGGACTTTCCTTGCTATGGTGATATGCGAGGAAAGCATCAATGGCGGCTAATTCTACCAAACCGTCGACGTTCGGGAAGAGGACAACCCCAAAAATTAGCAAAGCTAAAATATCTGCAAACGGGCCCCACTTCTCTTGGCTCGCCATATCCCTTGCCTTACCTACCAAGTATTTCCGAGGCAGGCCCACTACGCCGTTCCGAGTTTGCTTCGTGCGATCCAACTCCTTTGCTAAATCACCAACCACAGCCGCAATCTTGCTCAAGGAAGGAAGAAAGCCAGAGAAAAGATACGGTTTCCTCCCCCCAAGAAGGCATCCTAATATTTCCTCAAGCTCTTCAATAGTTGGTACCATTTGGAAGTCCCCAAACGTGAAACATCTCAACGGCTGGTCATAGTATTGGGCGAGGGATACGACAGCTTCCGTAAATACCTCCGCTGCAGCCAAATCTAGAATCTTCCCGTACACCTTGCGAAAGGCTTGCCTTGGGAGAGGTCCCATCAATCGTCCTAATTCCTTGAGGCTAGTGACATCTAGACTTTTAACCTTGACTTGATAAAACCTTTTGCCGTTTTGATTTGTCCCCATCATTTACCTAAAAAAGGGGGTGGATCAAGACTCCGACATGAATGATGCAATGCGTATGCATGAAACAGGAGGAAAACAACACAAAGGGGTAATTTATACATACGAGACCGCAGAGATCCAATTTTAATGCTACGTTTTGGGCATGATGGTGCCTCAACGTAGTATTAAAAAGGTTATGTATTACTCTAAAGAAACCAAACATCACTAGCAAAACTAAAAACTAGTGCTATTTACCAAAAATGCATGAGAACAAATGGCACGGAGCGTGTTTGCTCTTTGCCCCTATTTGGGAACCTATACGATAATATCTAGGGGTCTCTAATAACTACTTCCCAACAATTTATAACTCACACGGCCGTTCTCTAGAGGTATCATCACTCAAGATAATAATATTGTGGCGGTATGGAATACCAACGACAACACATTATAAAGAGAGAAAGCTCTAGACGAGGTTTCACTATTATCAAGCAAGTCGGAGACCTAGCATGATGATAGATTCACCTCAACTCCTTAAATTCCCATGAACCCGGGTGTAGGGCCCCTTTTTACTCAAACCCGTGGGTGCTTAGAATGCAGTGTAAAGAATGCGAAATATACAACAATTATTTACATTTTACACAGTTCAACAAATGCACACACGAAGTTTCACAAATTCACAATTCTTAAAATAGGCCTAACTCACAAAAAACTCCCCAGTGGAGTCGCCAACTGTCGCAACGTGCACTTTTGCGGGCGAGCGAGGGCGAGGCTCACGGGTGCGTTTTCCAAAGGAGGAAAGATGCGCGGAGTCGCCACCAATGTTTATTTATGGAAAACATCGGGAAAACCGAAGGAAACCGGTCAAAATGAAAATTCTAAGTTTGGGAGTTGTATTTACGCTTGAGGAAGGTATTAGCACCTCTCACGTTTGTCTCAAAGGACAACAGCCTATTTTTTAGAATTGTGGAAATTGTGTTACCTTAACTTTTATTTCTTTTTATTTTTTGAGGTCGACAAAAGCGGTGTTCTTGCTCCTACGTACCCTCCATCAAAGAGGAAATCAGACCTACGTAGTTCTTTCTTATGCGTGAATCAAATGATTCTTTTTTACTTGAAAGGTGATCATTTTAAGGCGTTGGGACCTTAAAAATGATCCATTTTACTTGGTAAGAAACTGAAATGATAAACTTTGAAAACCCTATTTTTGTGGACGAGCTTGACTAGGCGAGTTTGATTTTAGCCTGAGTTTCACTTTAGTTATTAGTCAATTCAATTAAGAATGAGAAATCCCAAAGAAAAAACGTCCGATTGATTTTTCGCTTTACTTTACTAAAAGGTATTTTTTGATTATTATATTATTATTTTACCTCTTTTTTATTTCCAACGTGGTTACGGCACGACCGAACGGTCGGAATTCATTTTAGCTGAAATTAATGGATGATACAATTCAAACGATCGGTGGAAATTTATTTTATTTTTAGATTAAGCGAGAAATGACTTTAAATAAATGGCTTAAGCACGTCAAAAGGGGGTATAGAAAGCGAATGAAAATGAGAATAAAAATACATGAAACAAAATGTGGACCACCATGGGTACATAGAATAAATTGAAAAGCTCGGTTTGAGGTACTTACCCGTTGAAGACTGAAGAAAACGAAGAACGAACGATGAATGTTGAAGAACGATCGAGAATCTTCGTGTAATTACTCACGGAAACGTTACGGAAGCGCCTCGGCTTGGATTTTCTTCACGGAACTAATTTTCCTCAGCTATTTCGAGAGAATGGGAAGTGCCAAGAAGGCTGAACCCTTTTCTTCTTCACTCCTCCCCCTATTTATAGCAAAATAGGGGAGGAGCTTGCCACCCAGCTCGCCCAAGCGAGCTCAACTCGCCCAGGCGAGCAAGGTTGCTTCATCCAGAAGTAATAGCCTTCTGGAGAAAGGATCTGGAAGGCCCAAGTGGGCCAGATTGCTATTTGTATCCCCCTTTTTACTAAATGCACCCCCCTCTATTTTTTTGGTAATTCTTTTTCTGTAACGTTACGAAACTTTACGAATTTCGTAACGATACTTATTTCCCTTCTGCAAGGTTACGAATCCTTACGGATTATGTATTTACTCTTTTTTAGCTTTCGAAGAAGTTACGGAAACTCACGAATTGCGCAAAACACCTCTTTTCGATTTCTGTCACATTACGGAATTTTCACGAATCGCGTAAGCCTGCTTCCTTTTGATTCTCGGCACGTCTCGGGACTTCACATATTGTGCAACAAAGGGCGCCAAGTATCTCGAAGCGGCCAATCAAAGGTTGTATATCATCAAATAATAATCCCCGGACGAAATTAGGGTATGACAGAAGACAATGAGCATGTTCATCAAAATGATAAGACTGACTAATATAAGAAAAAATAGGTTGAAGGTGATGGGCGAAAAGAAAGAGAAGTTTGTATTTATAAGTAGAAGAGAAAGACAAATCGTCAAAACAATAAAAAAGCCTCACACAGGGAATTGCATTAGTTATGGAAACAAAGAGAAAATGAGGGAAAGTGTTGAAGAACATGTCAACGCATTAAATGGTGCGGAACTTGAAAAGATAAATGGAATGGCTTTTCAAATCAAACCCGATGTGAGGAACTTAATAAAAGGTCATGGCAAGGCAACTCGAAAACAATCAATGAAAAGTTGGACTAAACCACAGAACGAGAAAAGACATACTCAAATAAAAACATATTGAATTGATAGTCAACACAAATATATGAGAAGCCCAAATCAGACCAAATATCAAGGGTAAAATGCATATAAAAAATAAGGTATGAAAATTACCACGATCAAAGTTATTTGATTATATGAACAAATTTGGAAAGGGTAACTAGGAATTAGGATACAAACAACATCCCTGCAAAGTAAGTTGGATAATACAAATAAGAAAGTGATACATTGATATCTTTCAAATTTATTTCACGATTGTTACATTTAAAGGAACAAGTGTTACAATGATCACAAAACAAAATAGAGATCTTGGTCTTGATGACAATAAAACAAAAAACTAAATAACCTCAGTCATCATCAGAAGTACGTCAGAGCAGCTTAGGCAGATCTTCTAGAGATTCCACTTTGACAATTGAATTAGTTATGGTTGCCCTGAGAGGGCATGGGACACATATCCTACATTAGGATGACTGGAGAAAGCCATAATAGAAACAGTGAATGTCAGTCAGCTCTGACAAGAGGATCACATCATCAGGAAAAGACAAGTGTGAATGATGGCACCTAATTGAGCATTTTTAATTTAGTATTTTTCTATTCTTCTTAGCTCAATTGAAACCTCTTTGAACCTTATTTTCTCACTTTAACTTAGTTTTGGTCTTAGGCAAATGATTGAGCTTAATTGATAATTGTGGCTTATTTTCAAATTTTTGTGCTTACTTGACCTATCTGCCTTGTGCTGGGCCTATAGGACACTATAGAACTCCAAATGGAGCATGTGAGTAGTCCCTAAAAATCAAAGAAAAAGATATTCAATTTTGTCATATATAAGCTTCGACCAATTCTTCTATTTCGAGGGTCAAATTGGACTTGGAAGTTGGAACCTATACACTTGAATAATTGGGCTATGAATTTGGGCTTTGCTTTGGGTAATTAGTTTAATCAGGTAGATTAGATAGGCCTAATAAAGGCACATCCCTTCCTTCTGAGTAGTAACTGTATATATTAGTGGAAGTTAATTAGTTAGTTAGTTAGTTAGTTACTTCATTTTGTACTAAAAATGGATTTAGTTACTTGGTGTGCAAGCTTTAGGATCAAAAACTCTTTTCTCTCTTTTTCTCTTAACTGTTATTCATTCTTCTTTCCCTTTTTCACTTTTGTACTTACTTTTTCTTGCGCAAATTTCATGGCTTTTCCACTGGTGATGATCATGGAAGGCTAAACACTCAATCAATCCAAGGATCCACTCCATTTAAGGTTGAATTTGAGTTTTGATTTAGTATTTCTAATTTGTATGAATGTTCATTGTTTTCTTCAATCCTGTTTTTGATTTTCATGATTATGAATATGCTTAGGATTGAAAACAAATTAGGTTAGAGATTCCTTTCCTAATTTCAAACTTAATCACAGATTGTTTGGATGATATTTCAACCTAATTTGCGATCTCAATGAATTTAGGGATTAATTCAATTGAACTAACTCTAATGAGATTGATTGAACCTTCACAACTTGATCTTTCTCTGCATAATTGTGATAATTCGATTTGCATTGGTATGGTGAATTGGATTGATGATTTCAAATCTGTTTTACAACTTGTTTGTGCAATTATGTTTATGTTCTACTTATTTTAGTTTAGATTTTTCATTTCTATTCTATGTTTTCACATTTCTTTCCAGTGCCTACAAACTATTCGTTGAAATTTCCCTTGCTGTTAATAAGTGAATTAAAGTAGGAACCAAATTGAATCATATCTCTGAGTTGACCTAGATTAATCTTGTACTGCAGAATTTCCTAGTTTTATTTGCTTTGAATCGATTTGATAGTTGTTATCAGTGCATCATGGCCACAACGATGCCACATCTCCGGGGAGGACATCTGAAACATGAAATCTACACCGTCAAAATAGGTTGACGACGAGAAAGTCTCCCATTAAAGGCCCCCAAGAGTATACTATATAAGAGACACACTAATTGAGAATTTGTAGTTTATTATTTTTCTATTCTTCTTAGCTCAATTGACATCTCTTTGACCCTTATTTTCTCACCTTAACTTAGTTTTGATATTAGGCAAATGATTGAGCTTAATTGAGAATTGTAGCTAATTTTTAGATTTTGTGCTTACTTGATCTATCTGTCTTGTGCAAGGCCTAGAGGACATTACAAAACTCCAAATAGAGCATGTGAGTAGTCCCTAGAAAAATAAGAAAAAGATCTTCAATCTTTTCAAATAAGCTTTGGCCAATTCTTCCATTTCGAGGGTCAAATTAAGCTTGGAAGTCAAAACCTCTGCACTTGAATAATTGGGTTGTGAGTTTGGGCTTTGTTTTATGTAATTAGTTTAATTAGGTAGATTAGATGGGCCTAATCAAGGCCCATCCATTCCTTCTGAGTAGTCACTCTATATATTAGTTTTAGTTAGTTGGTGAGTTAGTTACTTCATCTTGTAAAAAAACAAAATTAGTTATTTGTTGTGCAAGCTTTTTGTTTTCTCTCTTTTTCTCTCAATTGTTCTTCACTTTTCTTCCTCTTTTCACTTCTGTTCTTTTATTCTCTTGCACAAAAATTCGTGGCTTTTCCATTGGTGATTATCATGGAGGGCTAAAAAATTCATCAATCCAAGGATTCACTCCCAGCAAGACTGAATTTGAGTTCTGGTTTAGTATTTCTAATCTTTGTGAATGTTCATCTTTCTCTCTAATCCTATTTTTGATTTTCATGATTATGATTATGTTTAGGATTGAAAAAGGATTAGGTTATGGATTCATTTCCTAATTTCGGAATTTAATCACAAATTGTTTGGATGATTTTCCAACCTAATTTGGGATCTTAAACAATTTAGAGATTGATTCGATTGAACTTTCTCTAATGCATTTGACTGAACTTTCACACTGAACATCATTCGTAGTAATTGTGATAATTTGATTTACATTGGTTTGGTGAATTGGATTGATGGTATCAACCTTGATTTGTGTTCTTTTCGTTTTGTTCTGTTTCTTCAATTCTATTTTTTGTATTTTTGCATTACTTTACAGTCGCTTACAAACTGTTTGATAAAATTTCCCCATTTCTGTTTATAAGTGAATGAATGTAGGAATCAAATTGAATTATATTTCTGAGTTCGACCTAGGTTAATCCTGTACATAGTATCAATGAAGTATATAGTCAGTTACATCAAACCAACACTCACGAGTCTCGAAAAACCTAGTTGGCACCAACAGAAGTTGTATACAAACAAAAGATAAAACGAAGACACAAAAGGACAGATAAAAAACACATAATTCAAGAAATTCAAAAGAAAAATTTTGGGATATTAGTAAATCCACTTGTCACTTCTTGAATGAAAAGATACTCAACAGTCATGTTTGTCACTTCTTGAATGAAAAGATACTTGTTAAGCCAACATTTCCTCTCTGAGACAATATCGACTCAGTGACAACTGTTTCGAGGTAAATTTTAACTTTGCACTTGTTAAGCTAACATTGTCTCTCTGAAACAATATCAACTTAGGGACAAGTGTTTTGGGTAAATATCAACTTTTTACTTGTAACAACAACTTTGTTTCTCTGGGACAATATCAATTCAGGGGAAACTATTTGTGAATGTATGAATACATGATTTTGATGATGCCAAAGAAGAATCAAACAAGGTTGCTTCAAAGGATAAGCATTGCTTCAAGATTAATACAAGGTTGCTTCAACAAACAAAGCCTTGCTTCAAGATTAACTCAAGATCAAGCCTTGCCTTAAAACAAAGTGTTTCCAAGACATCCAAAACTCTGGTAATCGATTACCAGGCAGTGTAATCAATTACCTGAAAACAATTTTGAAAAATAGCTGTTAAAAAGGGTTTTGAATTTAAATTTTGAACCTGTAATCGATTACCAGATGTTTGTAATCGACTACCAGCAACGAAACTCTTGAAATTCAAATTCAAAAGTCATGACCCTTCAAAATATAACTATGTAATCGATTACCAGTGAAAAAATTTAAAAAAAAAACTTTTAGAAACGACACATCTCTTCAAACCATTTTGAAAAGACACGAAGGGCCTATATATATGTGTGTCTGATTTCAAAAAGCAAGAGAGTGATATTCCAAGAGAACTTCATTATTAAATGCTCTCTCAACAACTCTTGGACAAACACTTGCAAATCTATTGAGAGTTCATCCAGGAACTTCAAATTGTATTATCCACTCTAAAAGAGAGAAATCTTTTTGTTCTTCTCATAAAATCAATTGTAATCAAGAGACTGGTTGTCTCTTGAATTGTGAGTTTCTTGAACACAAGGGAAAATGATTCCTTGGGTGTTCAGAAGTTGTAAAAAGGATTTTTGCAAAGATAGTGGAAAATCTCAAGTAGGTTGTTTGAGGATTGGATGTAGGCACGGGAAGTGGTCGAACCAGTATAAATCAAGTTTGCATTTCTCTCTTCCCTTATCTCATTTATTTTATTGCAATCAATTTTTCCTTGCACGTTTAAAAGAACATTGTTAAATTGATTGCTTCTTGTTCTTCTTCTGTATTCTAAGCCTATCTTTTAAAAAGGGGGTTAAAAGCTTTTTAGTGAAAATTTTAAAACTTAATTCATTCCTCTCCTCTTAAGTTATTAAGGCCACTTGTTCAACACTATTTAGAGGTAAATATCAATTCAACATGTCATGGACACATGACACACAACTTAACTCATATTTACTAACTCAAAGATAACAAATCGGCGACAAGTTCAAAGGCTGCATAAATCAAAGATGCCGCAATAACAATTAAAACTTGAAGTCGATTAGATTAGAACATTTTAAAACTAATTTACATGTTCATTGATGTCTAGTACTCCTACAGTCCTACACCTATTCAATTTTATTTGCCCATATTATTTTCAATTCAAATAAATAGTATTGTCTAAGAACACACGAATGTATATGTAGCAGGCGGATTTTTTCAAGTTATTGTTACAACAGATGAAGACTGGCATGGAATAATCATCAAATTACATGGTACTTCTTTGGAAGTGCAAAAATCAATCTAAGTCTCGAGACGTGACTATGGTGAAGTCTTAGCAAAGTGAACCACCGTGGAAGTGTTAAAAATAACCGGTAGCAAAAGATTTTAAACTGGAAAATAAAAATTAAAAATATATTTAAAAATTAAAAAATTAATTTTAAAATAAAAAAAATTATCATTTTTTTAATTTGAGTCCTCTTTCTGCAACCCAGTTCCTGATCCACATTACTGTTTGCCCATCTCCTCCCTCCCTTCCAGAACTGGATTTTTTTCCAGATTTACACCAGCGAAATATGTAACAATCTCATTTTTTTTACTTCAGAATGCATTTGCTTTCTAGCTGAGGCAAGATTTCCCAACAACTCCAACAAAAGTCTTCTCCCACGACGGTGATGACGACAACTTCATCTTCTCTCCGTCGATTCCACCGCCGCAATATACGACTCTGCCCTCCATATTGTCTCTTTTCCCATATCTGGGATCCACTCCACCTAGATCTAAGAACAAAAGAAAACAAACACACACACAAAATTAACTTGAAGATTCCAAATCGAGAGAGAAAACACGATTGAAATCGAGAAGAATACCCAAACGAGAAGGGAATACATCTGGTGCACAAGTACGTGATCCACATAAACCTACACATCCACTTGGGCATCGAATTCTCCTCGTCCTTCCACCCTTGAAGCACCACCTTTGTCGCCATGTACCCACCGCAAGGTAGAGTGCAAGTTGAAGCACTACCAGCGGCAGAAACAGCGTTGTCTTCACCTACTCGTAGAGCCCCTCAACCGTCAGCGTGCGATTGCAGAACGAGTCTAGAATGGACGGCGGAGACACGAGAGGTCGTTGTTGCAAGTTGCAACCGAGGGCGCGAAAGGGGTTGGCAGAGGACACGGTGGAAGGGAAGAGCGGATGAGATTAGAAAGAAAAAAAAGGAAAAATTTTTATTATAAGGAAAAAATAAATTCAAATGTATTAAAAAAAATATCAGTTCAACAAGTGTCCTTTCTTTGAGCTCAAACCTAATACCTACTAAAGTTGTAATATTTTTTTCGTTTATCTTTTTATTTTATTCATGTTTTGTGTTGTTTTAATTTTTTGTTAGTATTTTTCTTCCTATTAATAACATGTTATTACAGGTTATTTGTTGATTCCTCATCGTTGTCCACCATAAGCAATCTTCACCATAGTCGTGCCCCAAGTCTTGTGAATATAGTAGGATGGCCAAAGTAGGTCAATGTTATTGCTATGTTCGGCAAGATATTTTTCTTGGCATAGATATAGTTGATCATTGTTAATTCAATTTGTTTACCATGTAACTAGAGTTAGCTTAGTTAGTTAAGTTAGTTACAAGTTAGTTACTCTTGTAACCAATGGGAAAGGAAGCAAGCTTTGTACATATTGTGGTTTCACTAACCACAAAGTTGATGAATGCTACACGAAACATGTTATCCTCCTGGACAAGTACCATAAGTCTCAAAGCTCAAACATCAGTAATATGAATGTGTTGAAAGAAGAGGGAGACGGTTCTACTACAGAACAAAATCAAGATGTATAGAATGCTGAAATGAAGGTGACTCCTCAACAATATGCATCGCTAATGGCACTATTGCAGCACTAGAGCTAAATTCACAACAATAAACATGTGAATCAAATTGGTACAATCACTGGTTCTAGCAATGCAAACAAAGGTAATGTCTTATCCATTACTTGTAGTGTAAGTAAGACAGGTTCAAGTGAATGGATACTCGACTTAGGAGCCACTGATCACGTCACAACTTTTCCTCATTTATTTTCTTCTTGTAAGAAAATAAATCTCATAATTGTTAAGCTTCCCATTGGCCACACAGTCATTGCAACTCATGCAAGCATAATGCAATTTTCTCAGTTTCTATACTTAGAAGATATTCTATACATACCTAGCTTTCAGTTCAATTTGATTTCTATATCTAAGCTTCTTTCTTCATTGCCTTGCAAGCTAATTTTCATGAATGATAAATGTTTTATCCAGGTTATGTAGAACCTGAAGAGGATTGGTATAGTTGATATGGTGGAAGGTCTTTATAGGCTGAAGATGCTTCCTCTTAAGCCTCTAAAGGAGTATGATCCTAGTTCTATCACAGTTTCGATTCCTGCTACTTCTGTTCCTGCTGTTTTTGCTAGTGTTTCAGCTTTTTCATGTAATAAAATGCCTAGACTTGTGGCACTTTAGGCTTGGCCATCCATCTTCTGAAAGAATGTTGTTGTTTAAAAAAAATTATCCTCTTCTCACAACTGATAAATAGTTTGTATGTCATACTTGTCATCATTCAAAACATAAAAAATAGTCATTTCCTTGTAGTGTATCTCATTCTTCATGTGTTTTTGCCCTTATACATGTTGATATTCAGGTTCCTTGTAGTGTAACTTCTTTAAATGACTACAAATATTTTTCTCGCTATAGTAGATGATCATTCGAGATTTTTTTGGATCTTTCTTATGCACTCAAAAGCTGAAACACAAACACACTTAAAGAACTTTATTGTCATGGTTGAGAGGCAGTTTGATATAAAGGTGAAAATGATTAGATCAGACAATGGATCAGAATTCATTCTAAGACAATTCTATGATGAAATTGGAATTATACACCAAACTTCCTGCGTTGAAACACCTCAACAAAATGGAATTGTAGAAAGAAAGCATCAACACTTGCTTAATGTTACTAGATCCTTGTTGTTTCAATCTAATTTACCTTTCATTTGTTGGTCTTATGCTTTAATTCACTTTGGTATTCTTGTTAACTGCATACCTACTACTTTTCTTGGTAACAAAACTCCCTATGAGAAACTCTATGGAACCCCCTATGATATTAGTTCTTTAAGAGTATTTGGTTGTCTATGCTTCACTAGTTCCTTAACTGCCAACAAAAAGAAGCTTGATCTAAGAGTTGCTATTTCTATTTTCCTGGGATTCAAGCCAAACACAAAGGGATATGTCACCCTAGACCTTAAGACCAAAGCCATTTCTATCTCTAGAAATGTCATTTTTCTATGAAGATTGCTTTCCTTCAACTGCCCAAAATAAACCTGATCCCATTACTGTCTTACCTATGTCACTCTCTTCCCTAATTGCTACCATTGATTAGTTTGGTGACTTTCCCTCAGAATCACCAATTGATCATCCTATTGATGAACTTGCTAACACTGTTATTGATCCTGATACTACACGAAGAGTCACTCAGACACCTAGAAGGTCAATGAGACAGATACATAAGCCAAGCAAGTATAAAGACTTTCACATCACATATCCATCATCAACTGTTTCCAATCTCTCTACAAGTACTACTCTTTATCCTCTTAGTTTCGTTCTTTCTTATAACATATTGTCTCCTTCCTATCAAAAGGTTATCTTGTTTATTACACAACAAGTTGAACACCAATCATATAGTGCAACCTTTAAAGATCCTTACTAGATTGAAGCTATGAATGTAGAGATTAAAGCATTAGAGGTTAATAATACTTGGATCCTTACTGATCTACCACAACATAAGACTGCCATTGGATGTAAATGGGTGTTACTTGTCTTATACGACTAACTTTTGAATAGAAAACATTTTCCAAAACTTGTATAGTTCCCCCAATTTATGGTTATTTTGTAGTGATTTTGTAAATAAATCTTGTTTTATTGTTAAAGTTGTCTCTAGAATATTTCCATTGGATTTAATGATGAAATATGTGCAATTTCAGGTGAAAAAGAGGCTAAGTCATGAAGTGCTAAAAGTGACAGTTAAGCTTAGCTCATCAGTGGATTAAGCACGCATCCACCACTAAGCACAACTTCAGTGCGACAGAAGAATCTGGTAGAGCATCATTATCAGGGCTGCGCGCTAAGTGCATTGATCTCGCGCTTAGCGCGCGGCCTTGATATTGATGCTCTGCCAGATTCTTCTGCGTGCTAAGCGTGCTGAAGCTGCGCTTAGCGGTGGATGCACGCTTAGTCCACTGATGAGCTAAGCTCAACTGTCACTTTTAACACTTCATGACTTAGCCTCTTTTTCACCTGAAATTGCACAAATTTCATCATTAAATCCAATGGAAATATTCTAGAGACAGCTTTAACAATAAAACAAGATTTATTTACAAAATCACTACAAAATAACCATAAATTGGGGGAACTATACAAGTTTTGGAAAATGTTTTCTATATAAAAGTTAGTCGTATAAGACGACTAACACTTTCTAATTTCACATGGGCACAATCAATGTACATCTGATTATTCCTTGTTTCTCAAACATGAATCCAAGTTCATCATTGCCTTACTGGTTTATGTAGATGACATTGTTTTGTCTAGTAATGATTTGATTGAAAATCAAAATATTACACAATTGTTAGACAATGCTTTCAAAATAAAGGATTTAGGTGATTTGAAGGTTTTTCTAGGCTTTGAAGTAGCTAGAACACCTGCTGGCATCAATCTCTATTAGAGAAAGTATGCTCTAGACATCCTCAATGACACTGACATGCTTGGTTCCAAACCAGTGTCTACTCCCTCTGATTATACAACAAGGCTTCATTAGCATTCGTGCTCCTCTCTTTCAGTTGAGGATACTTCTTCATACAAGAAACTAATTGTCAGACTGATTTATCTCACTAACACAAGACCAAATATCACTTATGTTGTGCAACATTTTAAGTCATTTTGTTACGAAACCAACATCAGCTCATCAACAAGCTACTTTCAAGATTCTTCAATATATCAAAGGGTCCCCAGGTGCAGAGATTTTTCTTTCTGCTGATAGTAACATCCATATGAAAGGATTTAATGATTCAAATTGGGCTGGTTGTATTGATACAAGAAGATCTATTATTGGTTATGCCATATATCTTGATAATTCTTTGATTTCATGGAAGTCTAAGAAACATGTTACTGTCTCTAGAAACTCCTTAGAAGTTAAGTATAAAGCTTTACCTAGTGCTACTTGTGAGCTACAATGACTTACTTTCCTGCTTGAAGAGTTCAAAATCGATTTTCAACAACCTGTTGTTTTGTATTGTGATAATAGATCTGCTCTTCACATAGATGCAAATCCTGTTTTTCATGAGAGAACAAAACACTTTGAGATTGATTGCCATTTGGTTCGAGAGAAGATGCAGAAAGGAATTGTGAAGTTGCTTCCTGTCACTTCTACTAATCAGCTTGCAAACATATATACTAAGGCTTCGCTGCTTGGTGCTTTTCAATTTATGTATTCCAAGCTAGGAATGTCTAATATTCATTCCTAGCTTAAGGGAGGATCTTAGCATAGATATAGTTGATCAGGGTTAATTCAGTTTGATCACCATGTGACTAGAGTTAACTTAGTTTAGTTAGTTAGAAGTTAGTTACTCTTGTAACCAACTTTAATAACCAACTTTTGTAAGTTAATTCTCATTCTAAGCTAATCAGATTTTCCTCCATTTTCTTTTCTCTTTAGCTTCATGTGCAAGTTTTCTTTTCATTTGGTTGATTGGTAAACAACAAGTTTTTTTAGTAGTTTCTCATTAGCTTCTAATGTTTTTTTAAACGCTGCTTGAAGTAGCATTTTTTAACATGCTAGCTTCTAGTTTTTTTTTATATCTTTTTCATTTTTTATCTTTAATATTTATCAGATTCTTTGCTTGTTCTTTTTAAATAAATAATGATTTTATTATTTGTTAATCATTTTACATTTTTTAATTATTTCAACAATTAATAATACCGAACACTTATAATTTAATAAGTTAACTTTTAAGCTTTCAACTATCAGCTTTTAGTTAATTTTTCAACTTTCAGTTAACTTTTTAACTTTTAACTAATTTTTCAGTTAATTTTACCGAATATAACATATATCTAACGTATATATAGCCATTTCCAGCAACAAATTTTCATCTTTCAAATTGTTTTATCACCTTATCAACAAATAATGGGGTACCTACATGGCTACATCTTTATGCATCCTTGTCAAGAAATTCTGGGTCTCCCAGTAACGATTAAAACAATAACAAGTATAAAAAGAATCCAATAAGAAAATTATAGTACAAATCGAATAGGAAAAAAAAAAGTGAAAAAATTGGCCATTGAAGAGAAGGGAAGCAACCACTGCACTGAGCAAAAAGTTGCATCGATGAGATCAATTGTCTTCATAAGCCAAACGGTGAACAATGGTTGATTTGATACCAAATCCAAAATGCTACAAGACAAAGTACTCGACTACGACACACTGGCAACTTTTAATTAAAAAACATGGCTCTTTCCCATATCGATTTCTCTGCCCTTTTCAATCTCTTCCTCTAGTCCCTCCCATAAGCACCAAAATACCAGAATACGAGAACCATTGTTCTCTTCTTTGGGTTGCAACATATACCACCAACACATAAATCAAAACTCACTAAAATGGAACAAAAAGTTCATCAATTTTTCCCCTCTTCGAATTCAACCAAATCAACTTTATTCCCTTGTTCGCCTTTTCAGTGATGCGTACAAACTTTCGCTAGGAGGAGACAAAAAGGTAATTATAAAAAAGCTGACGCCAAACTTTCTATAAAAACAGTTTGCAAGGACAAAAGTCCACCATACATTCATAATCCTGAAACTAACTGTTGTACTGTATATTTGTTTCTCTTGTTATTACTTGACTTAATATATTTTTACATCTATAAATTTACGTAATTATTTTATTAGTCCTTAAAAAATCATTTTTATTAATTCTTCTAATTTTTAAAAAATTACTTTTAGTTTATTTTACTTTTTTATGTTAATGATATTATAATTTGTGACAGTTTTATATCATCAGAAATGTTATTTTTTAATTTAATTTTTAAAAATTAATTTCCGACTTTTTAAAACAATCAAAATTTATGTAAAAAATTACAACAATTTTTCATTTATGTTTTTATTTTTATTTTTCTAAAATTGTTAGAATATGTAAAAAAACTCTCACCAAATTATATAAAATCATATGAGTAAAATATTTTGACGGCTTAAAATTATTAGAAATTATTTAAAAAAAACAAATTTTGATAATTAAAAATCATCATACAGTGTGAAATTCTGAACATAATAAACAACCAGACATTAAAAATAACTTTTCAAAAACTTGAGAGATTAATAAAAATAAATGTGTTTTGAAGGATTAAAAAAACAATTAATCAAATTTAAAGAACTAAAAGCAAAACATGTTTAAACTTTTATTATTATTATTATTATTATTATTATCCACTTTTGGAAATCACTGTTTTGCAACGGTAGAAAAGCATAGCCCAATCAGTTGTTTAATTACACGTACAAAAAATAAATACTCTTTTCTCCTAACATAAGATAATTTTCCTTCTTGGGCAGGACGGGCCAAGTTGTTTAAATTGTTTGATCATGATACCAATTAATGAAAGCTTTTTTCTTCTGTTTAAGCAATAATAGTCTATTATCATTATCTTGTCAACATTTATATAAGATCAATTGCCACACCACCAATAATTCAAGATAAAAGATGATTCGGAATAGTAATTCAATTGGCGTATACTTGTTGCGAAGTTTCTCAAAGCTTCACAATATTTTTTTGTTTTGTTTGTGTCTATATATATATATAAAAGTAAATTTGATCCATTTTAATAAAATAATAATAATTAGTTGTAGGATTATTAAATTTTAGTATATACAAATTGTTTGTTGAATGAATTAAATTGACTTTACCCAAAGTTACTTTTAAAATAACACAATTAAATATAAAGTATATATATAAAAGACAGTAAAATAGAAATTTTATATTATACCTACAATGAATATATGAAACAAAAAATGAAAATACGACTTTATGTATATAAAAAAAAGAAAATAACGCAAGAAAAGAGAGCAAAAAGAATTCGTCAATTGTGCAAAATAAAAAAAGGGATATTTTGTTTATTTAAATAACAATAGCTTCAACATGTATGAAAATGCTGTCTTGAGGCAGGACATGACAATTGAACATGCAAACAATCCGATCATTAGAAACATTGCAAAGAAAAATATCTGTTAAATCCAAGCCTTTTAAAAAAAATCTGTTAAATCCAATGCTTCTTACATAGTAAATTGACAAAAAGTTTATCGCAATTAAAAATAGTAAAGGATCTTCCAAACATATTCGTTACTAAGACAAGTTGCCATCTATACAGAGTTTTCTTGAAACAAAAGCAATTCGTTTGGATTGGAAAAGTGAATTTTAACTTATCTTTTGCCTTGTCTACCTTTTTAGCCAGAAAAAAAACACATAAATTCAAAATCTTATTTTTTTTAAGACCATGTTGTCGCATGTGGCAGAGAAAATTAATGGACTATTTTATTGATTTGTATGGGCAAATGAACATTGCCTATTTAGTATATGATGTAAGACAACGGATAAAATTTTCTAATATCAATAAGTCCGGATTAGAATCCAAATAAATGCTGTTAAAAAAAGAATCCAAATAACAATATTAGAGATATGAACAAATAATCCCCCATTTGCTAAGAAAGTGAAAGGAAACCTGTAAGAAAATCAATGAAAGATAAAAAAAAGTTACCAAATTGAACTAAAAGGTTCGTCACCTAGAATGCAATGCAGACTGTGTGCACTGAAAAGGAAGATTATCTTTTACCACGTTTGATCTACCATCAAACTCTTGTCATTCACACAGTAAGGGAAGCATAGTACGTACCATTAATATTATTTCTGAATTTTCGAAAAGAAGGGAAAAAAATAATTGTTTCTATATTTTTATAGCTAGGTACGGCTGAAAAGGCATGAATCCCTGCTTTTCCTGTTACATATATCTGCCAGTCTTTTGCAGCTTCCCCATCTCAGAAGAAAAAAACATACAAAACTAAATTAAAGGATCCAGGAAGCACGGTACTACACTACTACTGCTACTACCTACTGAAATTTTAGACAGCAATACATAAAAACAAAATCCTCGCCAAAAGATTCACTCTAACATTGAAAATCTCTCAGCAGCTTCTATACAATACTAGCATAATCTTGGTGATGATCATTGGTTCCATATGAACAAAAAGCAAAAGAAATCCTTCTTTATAAATTATGTTACCAAAGTACCCCCGGTTTTCCCTCATTCCACATTAACCATATTGCTAGATAGAAAATGATGAGAAAAACGTGGGTATTTTGGTTGATGAGCATAAACCAATATATATATATATATATATATATATATATATATATATATATATATATATATATATATATATATATATATATAACAAACTACTAAAAAGACATAGAAAGACAATTAATTAAAGAAGAAAAAATTGGAAGTGGGAATTCTACTTGTTAATTGTGAAGAGGATCCGGGCAACTGGGCACTCTTCTCTTGCTTTCATCAAATCCCTTTTGGGTCCCATTGTTGAGGCCAAAAGTTCTTCTATTGAAGTGCTTATGCAATAGATCTTCCTTGACCTTCTCATCCTCAACGCCATGGTTGAATTTCACTTTGGCCATTGCACTAGATGGTAATACACGAATGGCCCCAACTTGACATGAGTGCCAACTCACCCACGTTTGCAATATTGTGACACCCAAAAGCACCACTAGAGAGATGTGAACGAATCTCTTGCTGCCAGCAAAGAACATGGCTTGAGAATAAGCCACATAAAATTTGAACTTTTTTTTTTCCTAGATCCCCCAAATTTCACACACACACAAAGTTGTTCAAATTGTTGCCACAAGGCAAAGTGGCTCCTCTAGTGAAGGGCGTTGAAAAGGAGAAAAGAACATAAGGGGAGACTCGAGTTAGAGTTTGTTGGCAAAGTGGTTTGTGTTGTGTGTTGGGATATTTTTATTCATGTAAGAGAAAGGGTGTGATTTTGAGAGAGCCAAAACCAAAAAGTCAATTGACGGCTAGCAATTTGTAGAGAGAGAGAGAGAGGATGGAGCATTGAAGCCTCGGTCGTGGCCATCACAAACTGGCCCACGTGAAGAAAAACGCGCACTGCACGGTAGTACCGTTATATATATTAATTTTCGAAAATTATTAGGTCCTTCCCGTAACAAGCTATCATTGTCACATTTATTGTATTTTTAGCTTTTATTATTAATCATGTTGTATTATTCGAGTATGTTTGGTTGCACGTTGGCAACCCGTGGACGTGGATCAGAAATGGTCAAACGTGAAAAAAGGGGAGATCATGATGTTTGATTTATTGTGCTGGACGTAATTCACACGTATTGATGAAATTCGATTTTGGGTGAAGTTACCCTTTGGAGTTGTTTTTGAGTTAGGCTTAAAGTAAAAATTTGGTATTCCTATTTATCTTAATTCAATTTGGTATCTTTGTAATTTAATTCAGCAATGAAATCTTTTGTTTTTTATTTAATCCGATAATTTGAATTTCTAACCTCGAATTTAGATATTGATTGTTAATTATTTATGTTAACTATCACGTGTCGCACTTAAATTCCATGCACCTACTTAACCTCCAATAAAAACACCACATACGGTAATCAACATAAACAATTAACAGTCAAAATCCAATTTTAAAGTTGAAGACAAAAATAACGAGATTAAAAAAATGGGGAAACTCTAAAGCCTATCCACAACCTATTTATTGTGAAGTTAATGCATGCGTGTGGATTTTCCACCGCCTATTTATTGTGAACTCCACAACCTATTTTGAATTTTATGTTGTGCTTATTATTTTGTTGTTATTTTTTTTATACTAGTATATTTACTATGATCACCGCCTGTTATTTTATGCAAAACCGTTATATTCATTGTTGATTTAGCATTTAATTTGTAAGATTATTTGATTAGCATTATATTTGGTGTTGTTGGTTCATAGTATCAGTGTTATTACATTCATTGTTAGAAAATACACTTTCAACATTGGTTATTTACGGCATTCTACATCGATTTTAAAACCAATGTTGAAAGTACCAATGTTGAATGTATTAATCTTAACATCGGTTTTGAAAAGTCGATGTTAACATAAAAATGCTAACATCGATTTTTTAAATAACTGATGCTATATATAAAGAACTACAACAAAATAAGTGTATACATGATGAACGGTAACATCGGTTTTCTAGAAAAACCGATGTTAATCTATTAGTTAACATCGGTTTTTCTAGGAAACCGATGTCAATGTTCATCATGTATAAACTTATTTTGTTGTAGTTAGTTATATATAACATCGGTTATTTATAAATAACCGATGTTAACGTTTGTACATTAACATCGGTTATGTATAAATAACCGATGTGATTAGAAATAACCAACATCGGTTTATTGAAAAACCGATGTTAAGGTGTATGTTGACATCAGTTTTTCTAAATAACCGATGATGTTTACTATATTAACATCGGTTTTTATTAATAACCAATGTTGTTTTCAAGTTTTTTTTTTATATAAACTTTCTGTTTTTACAATAAACCCAAAATTATACCTGTAAAATGCAATTTCAGACCCAATTCACAGCAAATAAACATTTTATTATGCTTTCAAGCAATTTTAATCACAATAAACAATGAATAATTGATTTATTATTAATAACTATCAACAAATGAATTCAATGTTCAAATAACATAGGAAATGACAAAAATGTTAAACCAAAGTAAACTAAGCTAAACTTAATGTCCCTAAATCCTAGCTCTGAGCTCTAACTCGGAGATAATACTGTGCCAACTAGATCCGAAGCGCCTTTAATCTCTCTGGCTCCAATGGTCTAGGATCGTTCAAATACTGCATGATGAAATAAATGATAATAAGTTAATAATGTAATACAAATTATAAAAAATTGAATTTGTTTGAAATAAACGTACCGCTTCCCAGTTATTCTTGAAACTTCCTAAAATGATGGTGGACATCCAGTGCATGACATAATAGCCGCACTCAGTGCTTCCTTTTTGTCTATTACACTAAATACATAATGAAATTTGGATATTAATTAAACAATTAGTGTACAGACACATAAGAAGTATATAAAAGTGGAAGTTTTATGTAAATGACGTACCTTGACGACAATCCACCTAGCAAAAACCTTTGATTTAGGCTGTGGAGAATCATCAAGACCTTTTAAAGCACTGTTCCATAGAGTAACAATTAAAAACTAGTGTTGTTGAGGTATTTGAATGCAAATGTATTGAAAAAAACATTGACCTATTAATTATCCCCTTAAGGTAGTTGTCTGGCCTGTTATGCAATGAACAAAACCAGACAACTAGGTGTTCCTTGGGCACGATGACCACCATCTGCTAGTGTCCGCTGCAGTGGAGACGAATATGGGTTAGTATATTAGTAAACATGAATTAAATTCAGTTATTTTGTGTGACTTACCCATTCAGGTAGGCTCCAAGGTAGACATCGCGTTTTGAACTCGGCATCCAACTCTTTATGTAACTTTCAGCCTCAAACTGCGATTGTCCATACCTCTGAATGGACTGTGGCTAGAGGAATCCATACAGATCAGAATTCCCCACTCGCATACTTGTTTCAGTCAGATGCCTGTTTATGTTAAGTCAAAGTTAAATATTTATGAATTGAAAGCAATAAGTTAGGTAATTAAAAGTAATCTAAAATAACTTACAGAATCCACAACTGTAACACTGATATGCTGAGACATTGACCACTGTGTGCGATTTCGGAGAGGTCTTTGTGCTTTAAGTAGAGCGGGAAGTCTGGATTAAAGACCTCGAACACGGTGGCATCCCATGTAACCTGGTAAGGCCTCAAGAAAAGCTCTGGGATGGCCAATGTCATCAAATAAAGCGAATCATCGACCTCCGGATTCGGCTTTTGAGGTGGTTTTGCCGGAGACACAACTGCCTGTTCATGAAACAAAGTTAAATGGCCTAATTTGAGGCACACTGAATGAATTAATTCAAAAAGAAGAAACATATAGTAAGAGTAAAGTACTTGTTGTGATAAAGGCTTGACCAGATGTGTCGGCCAAACAAGGAAGGTGTGAATTGCCTGCCCCACTAAGAAAACCTCATCAGTGGGTACAGAAATGGGAGCATTTGGATCTTTAACCTCCTCCACACCCACCTTTACTTAGCTAGGCAACAAAGGAGTGTCATGAACAATACTGGATCCCTCATAAAGTCTTCCCAGGGCAACCAGGCGGGCAAGATTTGCTTCGATGTATAAGCTGCACCTCTCTGAGTCACCTGTCTCAGGATCGATTCCTGAGGGATTAACACAACTCTCCTTTGTGCTTACTCGAGGACTTGAGGGACCAACCAGAGGCTCTGGAGGCAATGAAAGTCCCTGAGATTGCATCTGGAACTGAAACTGGGACTGCATTTGGCTGAACGATGCCATGAGCTGCCAAGTCACTTTTTCTGTGATCGACTCCTCTAGCTGGTCCCTGATTTGCTGGGTTAGCTGCTGCAATTCTTCAAGAGGCAGCGAGGAAGAGCTGCGAGATGTCCGTGGAGCCGATCCGAAGTATTTCTTGATGGTGACATCAGCATCAGCAGCACGGACACGTCTAGGGTGCTCTAGACGTCCAATAGCAGCGGTGAGAACATCCTGACGTCCATGGGGACGAAAGATCCCTGTGACGCCAGCTCCTCAAAGGAATCCTGCATAGAAAAGACACATTTGTACATGACATTCACAAAATAAAGAAATATAATTCTAATGGTTAGTTGAAAATGACTTACGATCTTCTCAGCGATTTCCTTTGCGGCCTCAGTCGTTATCTCCCCTGTTTTCTTGGTGCGGGCCATTTTCCGCTTCACGTGGCTTCTGACGGGGGATGGAGGGTCGATGACGCCATCAACGCTTCCTGACTGTGTAGCTTCCTCCAACTTCTTCTTGGTCTTCTCAACCAGGAGCTTCTCGTCCAAATATTCATAACCCCCACGAGACAAAACATGGGGGGCAGTGTTCTGTTTCTGGATGGCCTATGCCTTTTTCCGCACATCCTACAAAAATAAAACAATAATCTTTCAAATTGCAAGAATGAATTATAACAAGTTAATGTTTTTTGAAAAACAACTTAAATGGCAAGGTACATACCTCTCAAGAAGGGTCTCTACGAGTTTGGCAAAACTGGGCCCATTTTTCCTTGCATATGCCGTATTTCTCATAGACAGTGTCGTCCACACCGTCCTGGTCGGCTGCAAGGGCCCATTTCCTCGTGAGGTTTGATTTAAACTGCCTCTATCTCTCACCGACAATCTAAAGTAACTTCTTTTTCGTCCTACTATCAAAAGCCTCTGGGATTTCAAATTCCGCCTGACAATAACAAATAAGTTTTATTTGTTACAATAATGTATTTTTTGGCTATTAATTAAAGAAAAATATCTGAATATCCTCCCAAATCAAGTCCTTCTGAGCAGTAGGGACCTCCTTCTAGTTCTCATATGTGACGTCCACCTTATCACGTGTCACAATCCCCAAATATGTTCTTAATTTCTTCCTGTGGGGACTGTCGGCCTTGCCGGTAGCAGGATCAACGTGGACCACTGGTCTCTCAGCACCAGGTGGTCTAGTAGACAAAGATCGTAGACGTGAGGCTTTGCGTGTCTGTTAGTCGCCTTATACAACTAAATTTTGCAAAGAAATTATTTTCCAAAACTTGTATAGTTCCTCAATTTATGGTTGTTTTGGAGTAATCTTGTAAATAAATCTTGCTTTATGGCTAAAGCTATCTTTAGAATATGTCCATTGGATTTAATGATGAAATCTGTGCAGTTTCAGGTAAAAAAGAGGTTAAGTCATGAAGTGCAAAAAGTGACAGTTGAGCTTAGCTCAACAATTGGGCTAAGCGTGCATCCATCGCTAAGCGCAGCTTTAGCGCGTGTTAGTCGATGAATATGACTAACTTTTGTGTATAAAACTTGTGTAAATTGTATCAAACTCCTCCAATTTATGGCTATTTTGTAGTGTTGTAATTACTTTTTGTTAAGGATAGGTAATAAATACTTAGTACTTCCATTTTGTGTGTTTAATAATCATTTCCTCTCAATTTCAGGTTAATTAGGCAAGTTTATGAAGTGCTAATTTTCACCCTCTCGCTAAGCCAATCTTCTGGCCTAGCGAGCCATCCATTGAGTGCAACACTTCTCGGCTGAGCGCGAGGAAGAATCTAGAAGAAGGATGAGCTGTGCATATTCGCTGAGCGAAAGGTCATCCCGCTAAGCGCATCGCTTCAGTCCATCAGCTGAGCGAGAAAAGCACACGCTAAGCCAAAATTCACTAATGCGCACTAAGCGTTCAGAGTTGCGCTAAGCATGCAAGCGCAAACAAAGCCACCTATTTAAGCCTAAAATCAGATTTTGGAGAGGAGTTTGGCCTTTTCTTGAAGCTTCTGCAGGTCTAAAGATTTCTAGAGAGAGAAAGGTCCAAGTTCCAGAGAGTGATCGAGACCGTACCCGAGTCAAATAAACATTAAAATGCAGTAACTAGGAAGTGATCCTAGGTCGTTTCCCAATGAGCAATGATAAACCAAATGTTCATAACAGATAGTAGGAAAATAGTAACGAATGGAGGGGGGGATTGTTTGCTTTTGTAAATTAAACAGCGAATAGATGTGAATTAGAAAATATCAGAATTAAAACACGTTGCTTCCCCTTGATTCACAAGCAAGTCTCTTATCCTAGGTTACGAGAGTTTATCCTTTATCAGTTCAACCACTTAATCCAACCCTAAATTAAATTACTAAGTGAAATTTAACACAAGGCATTCATTATGTGATTAAGCAACACATACACCAATTAATCATAAACGATCATTAAGCATGAACGTAAATTAAGTGCAGAGGCAATTAATCAAGCACTAAGCATGCATGAATTAATAGCAACAAATACAGAATAATTGGTGAAGAGGAAAAACTGATCAGAATTTAATAATAATAATAGAACCTCAAAGAGAGCTGTGCTTGATCCTAAAGAGAAAACAACGCTGGAGACTTAGCCTTCCATTAATCAATAGAGAACGAAATTTTATTGCTAAAACGAAAAGTAAAAATTGGAATTGCAAAACGAAAAAGTGTCTAAAAGAATAAGAGAAGCCTAAAACTAAAGAACGAAAGAGGAGAGAGGATAGGAGAAAGAGAAGAGAGACTAAACTAGAACCTTGATGTTGTTATATAGTTTTTCAGCCTGAAAGCTTACAAATCTATTTTAAATCCAAGCCCATAAATAAAATAAAATGAAATCTAGATAAGATAAGATAATATCTAGATGAAATAATATCTAGATGAGATCAAATCTGAATAATATCTAGATAAAATAAAGTCTAGATAAGATAAAATTTTGTAGAATAAAATAGTCTACCCTCTTCAAGTCCTAGCCCAATTTTGGATTCAAGCTCAATGCTTCATTAATTCCTGAAATTAGATTAAAAACATCAAATTAGCTGAATGAGCCCAAATAATAAAACTGCCTAACTAATTTGACAATTAAGACTAATCAGTAATTAAAATGGTGCAAAAAGGGTTAAGAAATAGGAGAAAATAATGGCACATGAAAACCCCCCATACTTAGCCTTTTGCACTCCTGGGCAAAATGAAATAAAGAACAAAATCCAAGGATATCAAAGAGAGGCAAACAAAAACATTTACATATTTCTCAATGAACATCAAGGAATGAAAGGAATGGGTGTGACACCCTTTACCCCTCACATATATACTAATAAAGGAATAAAAATTCAAATATTAATTAAAATTATTTTTAAAACATTTTTAAATACAAGCCTTTCAAAGGGGTAAAAGACTCACATTCACTTTCTTCTACATCATATTCAAACTTGTCCAAATAAATAATAAAGTCATCTCGGCTCAAACAAGGCCGTCTAAGCTTCATACAATTAATATAGAACATATATCCTAATGTTATATCCTATCAGAGCATTGTGTTCCCGTGTCCTCTAGCATGAGGTTCTTCATAGTCATCCACCTATTCATCTACTCCCCTGAACACAAAGTTCAAGATCATCACAGGATCCAAACACAAACAACACACAGGGAGTGAGTTATCACATTCCTAACTAATGGGAAAGAAACAAGATAACATGTAGGTATAAATATCATATAAACAAAATACAACTTACTTAAGCATCACTCACGTTATTTTACCACTTTGTCGCATAACATTACATCGCAACACCACACATTTCATTTATTTTCACAACATTCACGTACTCAAGGATCAAAACACAATATCATCAAGTCAATCAATATCGATTAATACACAAGCGTTATGCAACATATACACTAAGACTCAATCCTATATGCATAGTGCTACCATGTTAGTGAAAAACCTCATCAGGCGCTTAGGAGTACATGACAAGACAAACCACACACTAGCAAGTCAAGTCACTCTCACTAGGTAATATCATAGGGAGACCAGTCAGGGTCACAGTGTTTTGCGAGAATGCTTCAACCATATGGGATCAACATAGGCTTAAAGGAGCACTCAAACTGGGTGACCCCCAAGGCCTACACTCCGAAGAGTCCATCAGGGCCTCTCCCTCCTGATTCAGGTCCAACCTAGAAAATATTTTAGCACACAGACTCTATCTATGAACTGTACAAAACACACGACTCCTCAATTGTTCTCAAAATAATTTTAACTCATCACCCTTTAAGGGTCTTATCATTAACTCGTCGCCCTTAAAGGGACTTAACATTAACTCATCGCCCAAAAAAGGACTTAGCATCAACTCATCGCCCTAAAAGGGACTTAACATCAACTCGTCGCCCTAAAAGGGACTTAGCATTAACTCGTCGCCCTAAAAAGGACTTAGCATTAACTCATCGCCCTTAAAAGGACTTATGGTCGTGTGATTGTACGATTCATAGTTCACAACTCAATGCACACAACACCTCAATGCACATATATATCTCAATCATATACATACTCAATTTATCACATAACTTAATCAAAATCACAATGGTATAATCTCAATTTAACACGTTATCACACCTCATGAATCATATACGCTTTACCTATGAACTATGCAATACACACATTTAATCAATTGTTTTCAAAGTCATTTTAACCCGTCGGGTTCCCATAGTGGATTCCATCACAATACCCATCGCCCTTAAAGGGTCTTATAATTGTGTGATTGCACTGTTCATAGCTCACAACTCAATACACACACATCAATATACATTTATTTCACCATTTATCACAGGTTCAATTTATCACATACTCGTAATTTGAATCACCATTTCATAATCTCAATATAATAATTTATACAAAAGGTTTGTCACAACATGAGCAATAAAACCCTTCAAATAATTTCACACAATTATATCAAAATCATGGGTCAAAACACAAAAACATCTAAAGCACTCAAGTTTATTAATTAATTCTCATCAGAACATCAATTGGTACATAGAATACAACAATATTATATTTATAATCATAAAGAATAATTAAAATTCAATAAACATTCCAAAATAAACCCAAATTTAGTTCTCTAAGGATCCCTACACATGTTCATTCTAACCCCCAATTGTGATAAACTCATCCCTTACCTCTAAGCAGACTCACGTGTCTTCCGACTGCGATAGCGGCATCTCTTGCAGTTTCCTGAGATTTGTCCAATTTTTCCTCTGACTGCTCTGATAGAGTTCCTAAACGTCAGAGAGACGGAGAAGGGATTGAAGCCTCCATATGTACTGTCTTCGTGCGATTCCTTTGCTTGATGACATGCGACCTTTCTTTGGTCCTTGTGAGGTGCTTGGCACCCATCATTAGGCAATTTGTGAAATTCCAGGACATGCCGAAAAACCAAAAAAATATTGATGCACAATCCGTAAGTTTTCGTGACACACCGGAAATCAAATGGAAGCATCGTTGCATAATTAAGTGAGGTTCCGTAACATTCCGTAAGTCAAAAAGGGGATGATTATGTAATCCGCAAGGTTCCGTAACATTCCGTAAGTCAAAAAGGGGATGATTATGTAATCCGCAAGGTTCCGTAACATTACGGAAAGAAAACAAGTATCGTTACGAAATTCGTAAGTTTCCGTAACTTTACGAAAAAAGAATCACCAAAAAAAGCAGAGGGGGGTGTACTTAGTAAAAATGGGGGTGCAAATAGCACCCAGGCCCACTTGGGCCCTCCAGAATATTCCTCCAGAAGGCTGTTGCTTCTGGAGGAAGCAACCTGGCTCGCCTGGGCGAGCTGAGCTCGCCTGGGCGAGCTGGGCGGCAACCACCTCCCCTATTTTGCTATAAATAGGGGAGGAAGTGAAGAAGAAAAGGGTTCATCCCCTTTGGCACTTCTCTCTCTTTCGAATTTGCTTGGAAAAATTGTTTCCGTGAAGAAAATCTAAGCCGAGGCGCTTCCGAAACGTTTCCGTAACGTTTTCCGTGAGGAATTTCGCAAAGGTTTTAACCGTTCTTCGACGTTCTTCATTCGTTCTTCATCGTTCTTTGATCTTCAATGGGTAAGTACCTCGAACCAAGCTTTTCGATTCATTCTATGCACCCATGGTGGTCCACATTGTGTTTCGTGCATTTTTATTCTCGTTTTGTTTACTTTTTATACCCCCTGTTGACGTGCTTAAGCCATTTTACTTAAGTCATTTCTCGCTTAACTTAAAAATAAAATCAATTTCCACCGAACGTTTGAATTGTATTATCCATTTACTTCGATTAAAATAAATTCCGACCGTTCGGTCGTACCGTAACCACGTTGGAAATCAAAAAAGAGGTAAAAAATAATATAATAATCAAAAAAACATCTTTTAGCCAAATAAAGCGGAAAATCAATCGGACGTTTTCTCTTTGGGATTTCTCATTCTTAATCGAATTGATTAATAACTAAAGTGAAACTAAGGCTAAAATCAACTCGCCTAGTCAAGCTCGTCCATAAAAAATAGGCTTTTGAAGTTTGTCATTTCAATTTCTCACTAAGTAAAATGGATCATTTTTAAGGTCCAACGCCTTAAAATGATCACCTCTTAAGCAAAAAGAGAATCACTTGTTCCGAAAGAACTACGTAGGTCTGATTTCCTCATCACAAATTGAGGAATACGTAGGAGCAAAGGGAAACACCCTTGTCGACCACAAAAAAGAAAAAATATAAAAAGGGTATAAAGGATATAAGAACATAAAAGGGAACATAAAAATCAAAGTCATGTTTGCACATTCGATTAAAGGCTGCCGTCCCTTGGGACGGACGTGTGGGGTGCTAATACCTTCCCCGTGCGTAAATACAACTCCCGAACCTTTCACTAAAAAGTTCGTAGATCGCGTCTTTTTCGGTTTTTCCGACGTTTTCCTCAAATAAACGTTGGTGGCGACTCCGCGCGTATTCCTTTCGTGGAACACGCATCCCGCGAGTCTCGCGTCGCCCTCCCGCCGAAGGGTAGGTTGCGACACCTTGGAAGGCATTGCTTCCACAATCTCCCCCTTTTTGATGATGACAACCCTGAAATCAAGAAACACATACACATTCTTTTTCCTAGTCGATCACTCACTTATTTCTCCATATTCTCCCCCTTTGTTTTTGAATTTATGCTTCACTTGAAATTATGTTAATTACTTATGTGAGTTCTTGATTTAATCCCTATTTCTCTCCCCCTTTGGCATCAACAAAAAGCCAAAGTACGTAAGACATATAAAACATACATAAATGACTAATCATACAAAAGAATAGAAAACAATCAAACAAGATAACTTAACCATTCATCAAACTTAGAAAGACAATACTTCATTCATAACATCAAATAAACTAGAAAGCCATCCACAATATTCAAATAAAACATAATACCAAATGTAAGTACATACCACTAGCCATATATCATTGAAGTAATTAAGTTTAAAACACATAATCATAAACAACCAAGGGCAAGTCAATATAATCATCATGTTCAGTCATACTAAGCAAGTATTAAAAGAAATACTAAGTATTCAAATGTCATAAAAACATAGCCAAATACAAGGATTAAAATCAAAATATAATAATTAAACAAGAAAAGAGAAACTTATAGAAATCAAACAAGATAATAAATTATCCTCATATTATAATAGAAGCATATGTGCATAAACAACAAATAAGTCATAAGTCATCAAAACATAAATCATTTGTCTAAGACTATGTGGTTTTGTGAAGATGTCTACAGGTTGGTTTTTAATATCTACAAATTTTAAAATACAGTCACCTTTTTCCTAAGACTAAGTGCTAATTGACTATCAACACATACCAAGATGAGTTTTTTTTTTTTTATTAACATAGAAGTTTTCACCATATTAAAATAATTTTATTTGAAATAAAATATAATAATTTTGAAAAACATATAAATTTTTTTTTGAACAATCAATCAAGTAATTCAAACATATCAAACAAGAATTATACAAGGATTGAAGGATATAGATCACAGGCATCTTTAAACATTCAAATTTGTTAAAGATAATTTAAAAACTTAGAAAGTTCAAAGAACTCAGTCAATCATGTAAACATTATTTTCTATGAAACCTATATGCTCAATATCTTTATCATGCTTATGCTTGATAACACATTTTTCAGAATAAAAAAATTACTTTATATATGAAAATTCTTATATAAAAAAGAAAAAATATAACATAATGGATTTTGAAAAACTTTATGAATGAACCTTAAGCAAGTAACTCACATGTCGTATTAAAAATTATGCAAGAATCATACAAGAGATAAAAAACCATACATAACCATTCATAAATGACTAATCACATATCACATAAAAAAATCATGCATAATCATTTTAAAAATATATATTATCAAAATAATCAGCATAACTTTTTAAATGTAAAAAAAAAATCATAATAACTCTCAAACACAATCAATCATCAAACATTTCAAATTTAATTAAATTTAATTAACAATCAACTAACTAAGCTCAATAATTTCTATTTAAAAAATTTCAAATTTCAAATTTTAAATTTTAAATTTTAAATTTTAAATTTTAATTTTAAATTTCAACTTCCAGTAACTTCCTTTTTCAACTTCCAACTTCCATTTTCGACTTTCAAATTCCAATAACTTTCAAATTTTAATTTTCAAACTTCCAATAACTTCCATATTTTAATTTTCAAACTTTCAACTACTTGGACACAATTATCAAAGACAAAAAAATCAATCATGTATATTGAAATTATTTAAACTAAATATAGTTAATTAATTACAATAAATTTTAACATAATCAACTAATTTTGGACTTATCTTCAATTTATAATACTAAGTCTGTTCTACTGTAATCGATTAATTAAACACTAAATTTTAAGTATCAAATAACAATTATCAACACATGTCATGGTAATTATTTACTTAATTCAATTATTCTAACATGTCAAAACATTTTTTATTTTTCAACAGAATATAATCATCTTAGAAACAAAACATAAACAATTCAAGCATTAATCAATTCAGAAAAAATTCAATTAATCATACATATTCAAAATTAAGACTAAATATAGTTATTTAAACATTGTAAACACAATAAAAAAAAATTCAACAATTATTTTCTATTAGCCACAAAAATAAATTAACTGAAAATACTACTCATACCTTAATTCATAGAGATGACTTAGATATTACCTCTTTTGAGATTTTACTAATATTGTTGTCGCCGTATGTAATATGTCCACCTTTCTTGGGGGAAATAGTTGTGAATTTGGATACATCACCCATCATGTGCTTGGAACATCCACTGTTTATGTACCACTTCTTCCTTATAGAATCTTCTTTGTTATTCTCATCAAATTTTGTTATGAGACACAAATTGACTTGGTCTTCATCAAGATCTTGGAATAACCTGTTCCTGAAAATTCTTTTTAAAGACAAAGAATCTAAAGAGGCCATTAATCTTGAAGTTGTTAGACTTTCTACAAGATACCTGCTCTGATACCACTTGTTGGATCGAGTGGCCTCACAATAATTAAGAAGGGGGGTTGAATTAATTATTCCTAAACCTTTACTAATTAAAAATTTACTCTTCTAAGGCTTTTACTATGTTGTTAAGTGAATAAGGAGTAGAAGAGAAACTTAACCAAAATTAAAAACGGAAATTAAAATGCACAGCGGAAAGTAAAAGAGTAGGGAAGAAGAAGACAAACACACAAAAAGAATTTAGGCGGTTAGTCCTTGGCGAATTCTTTTTTGGCAAAGGGAGAAGGGAATGAAAAAGATGAATAGCACAAGTTTTTGAACAAAGAACTTTTCTTGAAAGAGAATGTTTTGAACAAAAACTTTTAGAAAGATGAAGAGAAGATGAAACAGAAAAACTATTGAAAGAGATGAAAGAAAACATTGAAAGATGATTGAAAGAGATGATTGAGATAATTTTTTATTGTTTCATGCCATGGTCACATATTTATAGTTTCTTGACGACTCAAGTCTAAACTTGTAACTCTTGGCAATTCCTTTAAAACTAATCACTTAAAAAGATATGACTTTTGAAAGAATCTTCATAAACAAGTCACTTGAAAAAATGTGACTTTTGGAAATGAATTTTTCGAAAACAGTCACTGGTAATCGATTACCATAAAGGTGTAATCAATTACACATCAATAGATGTGACTCTTCATTTTGAATTTTGAAAATCTTAACATTTTAAAAACACTGGTAACCGATTACATGATTATGGTAATCGATTACAGCTTTGTAAATCAATTTGAAAAACAATGCTGGCTATTGGTAATCGATTACTATCTTCTGGTAATCGATTACCAGAGAGTAAAACTCTTTGGTAAAATATTTTTGTGAAAACTTCATGTGCTACTCAATGTTTTGAAAAACCTTTTAATACTTATCTTGATTGAGTCTTCTCTTGATTCTTGAATCTTGAGTCTTGAATCTTGATCTTGATTCTTCTTGATTCTTGAATCTTAAATCTTAAATCTTGAAACTTGAAACTTGATTCTTGAATATTTGCTTGAAACTTTGCTTAACTCTTGATTCTTTGGCATCATCAAAATAACCTTGGAAGGCATTGCTTCCACAGTGAGTCCTTATTAGACACATGTTCGATCCGACTTAAGTGATCAACAACTAAATTTTGTGCTCTGCTCCTATCACGAATCTCCAAGTCAAACTCTTGGAGCTAGAGCATCCATCGGATAAACCTTGGCTTTGAATCAACCTTCTTCAACAAGTACTTTAAAGCTGCATGGTCAGTATAAACAATAATGCGAGTACCAAGCAAATAAGAACGGAATTTTTCAAGAGCAAAAACTATGGCTAGTAGCTCTTTCTCAATAGTAGTATAATTCGCTTGGGCAACATCTAAAGTCCTAGAAGCATAATATATCACCCTAGGCAATTTATCAATTTTCTGAGCAAGGACAGCCCCCAATGCATAATTTGATTCATCACACATAAGCTCAAAAGGGGCTGTCCAGTCGGGTGCCTGGATGATGGGGGTGGTAGTCAGTGCTCTTTTGAGGCAATCAAAAGCCTCTTTGCATTTATCATTGAAGTCAAACTCCACCTCTTTTTGCAACAAGTTGGATAGTGGAAGGGCTACTTTGCTAAAATCTCTTATAAAGTGCCTGTAGAATCCTGCATGACCAAGAAAAGATCGCACCTCTCGCACGCAAGAGGGGTAAGGCAACTGTAAAATAACAGAAATTTTTGCAGGATCTACTTCAATGCCCTTATTGGAAATAATGTGGCCTAAAACTATACCTTGCTCAACCATAAAATGACATTTTTCAAAATTTAGAACAAGGTTAGTTTCAGTGCATCTATTCAAAACCTTTTCCAGACTATCCAAACAAATATCAAAAGAGGATCCATATATAGTGAAATCATCCATAGACACCTCTATGAAATTTTCTAAAAAATCACTAAAAATACTAATCATGCACCGCTGGAAGGTACCAGGGGCATTGCACAGGCCGAAAGGCATCCTCTTATAGGTAAAAGTGCCGAAGGGGCAGGTGAATGTGGTTTTTTCCTAATCCTTAGGAGCAATAGTGATTTGCATATAACCAGAAAAACCATCAAGGAAATAGTAGTGAGATTTACCTGCCAGGCGTTCAAGCATCTGGTCAATGAATGACAGGGGAAAATGGTCCTTTTTGGTAACCTGGTTCAGCCTCCTATAGTCGATGCAGACTCTCCAACTGTTCTGCACCCGAGTAGGAATCAACTCCTCCTTCCCATGGTCAATTATTTCAGCATGAAATATAGAAAGATCTTCAGATGGGTGTTTCATAGCATCAAGAATATTAAAATGAACAATTATATCACCAAACTCCATAGATAGTGTGCCTGCATATACATCTATCTTAGTTCTAGCAGTTTTCATAAAAGGTCTGCCTAGAATGATGGGAACTGATCCTTTAGAAAATCCCTCCTCCATATTCAAAATATAAAAGTCAACAGGGAAAATCAGTTCACCAACTCTAACTAAGACATCCTCTATGAAACCAGTAGGATAGGCAACACTTCTATTAGCTAAATGAATTACCACATCAGTTGACTGCAAGGGACCAAGAGATAGAGAATTAAAAATAGAAAGAGGCATAACACTAACAGAAGCTCCTAAATCTAGCATGGCATTGTCAAACTTACTGTTCCCTATAATACAAGGTATGCTGAATGTACCTGGATCTTTACATTTTTTAGGGATTTGGGGAACAAATTTACCAATCAATGCGGAGACATTTCTGCCCATACTAATTCTTTCACTTCCTTTAAGCTTCCGCTTATTAGTGCACAACTCCTTCAAGAATTTAGCATATCTTGGAATTTTCTTTATTGCATCCAGTAGAGGTATGTTTACCTCTACTTTTCTAAATGTTTCCAATATCTCCTTCTTTGTCTCTTCCATTTTTTTTTGTTGGAATTTGCTCTTGGAGGGAATGGAAAAGGGATATGCTGCTTCTCTTTAGATTCACCTGCATAGAAATTGTTAGGTAACTTACTCTTTAAATTTTTGTCATCATCTTTTTCTGGAGTAGGGTGAAGTTGGGCAGTTTCATTTGCGGATGAGGAAGATGTTGCTGGTTGAGGTCCTTGACATTGCTTTCCCGACCTCAATGTAATGGCATTCACATTTTTGAGATTCTGAACAGATTGAGAAGGTAATCTGTCAGAATTTTGGGACTGTTGTTGATTTAACTGTGTAGCCAATTGTCCCATCTGATTAGTTAAGCTCTGAATGGAGGCTTTGGTCTCTTGTTGAAACTGCATATTTTGCATAGTCATTTACCTCACAAGTTCTTCAAGGGAAGGTTGCGGAGGAGCCTCAACTGTTTGCTGTTTTTGGGGTTGTTGTTGTTGTTGTTACTAGATTAGTGGAGGAACGTATGGTCTGCTTGGGCCAGCAACATTCTGAAAATAAGGTTGTTGTTCTTGTTGCTGTTGTTGTGAAGGATTCAACCATCTAAGGTTGGCATGATTCCTCCACCCAGGATTGTACCTGTTGCTGGAGAGGTCATAATTGTTCAGTTGTGGCTGATTTTGCTGCTGAGGTTGAGGAGGTCTATTGTAGATGTTTGCAGCATAAGCTTCAGGCTGTTCAATTGCTTCAGATTGTTGCAAAGAAAGGCAAAGGTCTGTGTGGTGGTCGACAGAGGAGCATAAACCACAGAGTCTGGCGATAGGTGCAGTTTTTTGATTCATGGCCAGTTGGGTTACCAGGTTAACCAAGGCATCTAGTTTACCTTCAAGCTTCTTAGTCTTTGCTAATGAAGATGAATTCGTGGCTACTTCATGCACTCCTCTAATGACAATAGCATAATTTCTGGCACTAAATTGCTGGGAGTTTGAAGTAATCTTCTCAATTAAATTTCTGGCTTCAGTAGGGGTCATGTCTCCAAGGGCTCCACCACTGGCAGCATCTATCATACTTCTCTCCATGTTACTGAGTCCTTCATAAAAATATTGGAGAAGAAGCTACTCAGAAATCTGGTGGTGAGGGCAACTGGCACATAGTTTTTTAAATCTCTCCCAATATTCATATAGGTTCTCTCCACTGAGTTGCCTAATGCCTGACATATCCTTTCTGATGGATATGGTCCCGGAAGCAGGGAATGTTTTTTCTAAGAATACTCTCTTGAGGTCATCCCAGCTCGTGATGGACCTCGGAGCAAGGTAATATAGTCAGTCCTTTGCCACTCCCTCTAGAGAATGAGGAAAAGCCTTCAAAAATATGTGATCCTCCTGGACATCTAGGGGTTTCATTGTGGAGTAGAAAATATGGAATTCTTTCAGATGTTTGTGCGGGTCTTCACCTGCAAGGCCATGAAACTTTGGAAGCAAATGAATCAGTCCAGTTTTAGGAACATATGGGACATCCTCATCAGGGTATTGGATGCACAAGCTTTCGTAGGTGAAATCAGGTGCAGCCATTTCCCTTAGAGTCCTCTCACGGGGTGGAGGTTGGGCCATGTTCTCAGAATGCTCAAAATCAGAATGTTCAAAACTATAATGCTCAAAATCAGGATGCTCAAAATTACCAACCACAAAATGCTCAGTCTCACCAATAATAAAATGCTCAGGATGCTCAAAAGGTACAAAATGATGCCTAACTACTCTATGAAATGTCATATCTATCTCAGGATCAAAGGGTTGTAAGTCAGATGGATTGCCTCTAGTCATACACTACATTTAGCATGCACAACTAGTTGCCTTCTTATGCAAGTAATATTGTAGGTTTGAACTACAACTACCCTCAAATTATATCCAAATGAATTGAAATTTTATGAGCAACACCCTAAAATCATGAAAAGATGACACACAAATTTTCAGGCAAAAATTCAAAGTCTAACTATGGAAACTACCTAAGGAAAGTTTAGAAAAATAAAACAATAAAACTTGAAAAATAAAAAAAAAAAAACTAGTAAACAGGCGAGTTTGGCTAGCTAGAGACCTTAGCCAGCCTTTAGCAGGTTGCCAATTAATGGGAAATTTTTTTCTACTCCAAATACATATATAATAATAGTCATTCTGATACCTGGAGCAAAAGTTATGGCCATTTGAAGTTTTGGTAAACACAAGTTCTCAAATTTTTTTGAATCTCTCAAATCTGACCACAACAAGTGTTCCTGGTATTTTTCACACAAAATATGAGTCAAAAGAACCTACCACACCAAAATTCAACCAAAAATAACAACCCTAACTATCAAAACAAAAATCGCCAATTAAACAGCAATAGTCACTAATTCAGTCGGTAAGGGATTTGCACTACTACTCTGTTTTCCAGATCAGCAAAAGTGGCCGCTAAATCCGTCACAAAGCACTATTCACAGCAAAACACAAAAATTGAAACAGGGAAAGCGCTGAACATAAAAACTAAAACAAAACACCAAACTAAACAAAATAACAAGACACTAAACGATACTAAACAACACTAACATAACACGGAAACTTAAAACAACTAAACATAAAACACGAATCACTAGCTATTATGAACCTTTGGACATTGCTCCCCGGCAACGGCGCCAAATTTGATCGAGGCTGTACCCAAATCAAATAAACATTAAAATGCAATAACTAGGAAGTGATCCTAGGTTATTTCCCAACGAGCAATGATAAACCAAATGTTCATAACAGATAGTAGGAAAATAGTAACGAATAGGGGGAGGGGTTGTTTGCTTTTGTAAATTAAACAGCGAATAGATGTGAATTAGAAAATATCAGAATTAAAACACGTTGCTTCCCCTTGTTTCGCAAGCAAGTCTCTTATCCTAGGTTACAAGAGTTTATCCTTTATCAGTTCAACCACTTAATCCAACCCTAAATTAAATTACTAAGCGAAATTTAACATAAGGCATTCATTATGTGATTAAGCAACACATACACCAATTAATCATAAACGATCATTAAGAATGAACGTAAATTAAGTTCAGAGGCAATTAATCAAGCACTAAGCATGCATGAATTAATAGCAACAAATACAGAGTAATTGGTGAAGAGGAAAAACTGATCAGAATTTAATAGTAATAATAGAAAGAGAGCTGTGCTTGATCCTCAAGAGAAAATAACGTTGGAGACTTAGCCTTCCATTAATCAATAGAGAACGAAATTTTATTGCCAAAACGAAAAGTAAAAACTGGAATTGCAAAATGAAAAAGTGTCTAAAAGAATAAGAGAAGCCTAAAACTAAAAAACGAAAGAGGAGAGAGGAGAGGAGAGAGAGAAGAGAGACTAAACTAGAACCTTGGTGCTGTTATATAGTTTTTCAGCCCCAAAGCTTACAAATCTATTTTAAATCCAAGCCCATAAATAAAATAAAATCAAATCTAGATAAGATAAAATAAGATAAGATCTAGATGAAATAATATCTAGATGAGATCAAATCTAAATAATATCTAGATAAGATAAAGTCTAGATAAGATAAAATTTTGTAGAATAAAATAGTCTGTCCTCTTCAAGTCCAGGCCCAATTCTGGATTCAAGCCCAATACTTCATTAATTCCTGAAATTAGATTAAAAACATCAAATTAGCTGAATGATCCCAAATAATAGAACTACCTAATTAATTTGACAATTAAGACTAATCATTAATTAAAATGGTGCAAAAAGGGTTAAGAAATAGGAGAAAATAATGGCACATCAGAGAGTTTGAGAGATTTTGCTATGCAAAGACCTGCAGAGACCGAAGCTTGAAGAGGAAGTCGTCCTGAGAGCTTGAGATGAGTTTGTGAGTGATTGTGAGGTCCTAGAGGTGGAGGAGACATCCCCACTACTTGTATTTCTTCAATCCTTCATCTTTCTCTTCTCTTTGTTGTAAAGGAAGCTTCCCAGTTATGGAGAGCTAAATCCTCTGTTGGTTCTTCCTTGTAGGTACTTGATATAAATACCTGTATATCTATTTAATGTTATTTTGTGTGTTCACTGTGCTATCAAAACTTCATTCTACCATGCTTTTGCATTGATCACGTAGATGCATGTGTTGTTAAGATCATTCAATAGTGGAAACTGGTCTGATTCTTAGAACTTGATAGGACGAGGCTAGTTTATTGTATTATCACGAGGGATCGGGGTATGATAACTTAGTTGTTGTATCTTTTTCTTAATGCGGTTCTAGTCAAGTTTAGTTGAACAAGAGGAATCTGAGGATGATGCTTGATTGAGATTTGGCTAGATTATCATGAGGAATCGGGGTTTAGCATTTCAGGAGACACCATAGAACACATGAGCATTGTTAAGTAGAGAATATCCTTTTAACATCAGGCACCTATTAGGAAGACCAACGTGTTACTCACGTGATTTTCCTTTTGATAGTTAGTTTACATACCTGTTCATAGTCAACACATCTCTTTTCATACCAGACACATATTCACTAAAATAGCTTTACCAAGTAACACAAGTTCCCCAAGAGTTCGATACTTGGTTCTTACCGTTTTATACTACTTGCACGACCCGGTGCACTTGCCGCGATCAAACAAGTTTTTGCCGCCGTTGCCGAGGAACTTCTTTCTATTTGGAAAGTTAGTCCAGTCCTAGGTGTCTATTCTTTATTCTTTGATAAATTGTGAATATTTACTTTCAATTCATATTTGTTTTCCTCTTGAACTGGATAACCGCTGTTTTTGTTAGTGTTTTATATGAATAGATCTCTCACAGGAAATTTAGTTCCTCTAGACTTGGAGATTGAAGCTACGTTGAGAAGGAACAGAGCCGAGAGGAGAAGAAAATTACTGCAAGATAGGATAGTAGCGTCCATTCTTGAGGAAGAAACTCATTTTTCTGATTCTTCATCTGATTCACCATCAACAAGGGAATCTGTGAACTATTTGCCAGAAGCCGTTTCTATGGCGGATGAACACTAGCAGAGAGTTACCCTTGAGGATTATTCAAGCAGTTTAGTGCCGCAATTCTTTACCAACATTGCACATCCTGAAGTGCAAGCTCATAACATAAACTACCATCATTCTTTGATTTATTTAATACTGGGGAACTTATTCCAAGGATTACCAAATGAGGACCCCTATGCACATTTGGCAACATTCATTGAAATCTGTAACACTGTAAAGATTGCAGGTGTGCCAGATGAAGCTATTAGGCTCAGCCTATTCTCATTTTCCTTGGCAGGAGAAGCCAAAAGGTGGCTCTACTCATTTAAGGGTAACAGTCTGAAAACCTAGGAAGAAGTTGTTGAAAATTTTCTAAAGAAATATTTCCCAGAGTCTAAGATTGCGAAAGGGAAAGCTCTCTTCATTTCATCAGTTCCTTGACGAGTCCTTGAGTGAAGCGTTGGAAAGGTTTAGAGGTTTATTGAGAAAGACTCCCACCCATCGGTTCTCTGAGTCAATTCAATTGAATATGTTTATAGATGGGCTGAGACCACAAACCAAGCAACTGTTAGATGCTTCAGCAGGGGGAAAAATAAAGTTGAAGACCCTTGAAGAGGCAACTGAGGTAATTGAGAATATGTCATCCAGTGATCATGCTATTCTGCGCGATAGAGTTCATCAACCCACAAAGAAAAGCTTGTTAGAACTATCATCACATGACGCTTTATTGGCACAAAATAAGTTGCTTTCTAAGCAACTTGAGATTTTAACAGAAACACTTGGTAAGTTGCCAACTAAACTGTCTATTGGTCAACCTACACATTCTTCTGTTTTGCAGGTTACAGGTTGTACCATCTGTCGTGAGGATTATAAAACAGGCCAATGTATTCCCATTGAAGAAAACACTCAAGAAGTTCACTATATGGGAAATCAACAGAGACACGAATATACTCAAGGAGGATTTTCAGGCTTCCAACATGGTCCTTATAATCAACAAGGACAGTGGAGATCACACCCTGGCAATCAATTCAACAAAGACCAGGGTGGACCTTCGAATAGGCCAATCTAACAAGGGCCTAACATCTCTCAGAGGACTACTAAGCTGGAGGAGACTTTCACTTAGTTTATGCAGGTAACAATGTCAAATCATAAAAGCACTGAGTCAGCATTGAAAAACCTTGAGGTCCAGGTGGGACAACTGGCCAAGCAGATAGCTGACAAGTCATCCAATAGTTTTGTGGCAAATACAGAAAAAAATCCCAAGGAGAAATGCAAAGCTGTGATGACAAGGAGTAAGAGGTTTGTGGAGGCGGAGGATGAGGAAAGTGTTGTGCCCAAGAAGAAAGCTGCTGAAAAGAAAGGCACTGATGAAAAGAAAGATTATGTGATATGTGAAAGTAATCAAGAAAAAGAAAAACAAATAATGGTCAAGAAAACAGAATTTAATGACCAAGAAAAAGAAAAAGAAAAAGAAGTAGAAAAAGAAAAAGAAAATAAAAAAATTGAAAAAAAATGAAAAAAATAAGAATGACGAGAGGAGTAGAAGTGAACAGGCTAGAGAGAAGAAAAAAGAAAAAGCTGTGAATGAAGGTGTGGAAGTACCATATCCTGTGGTACCTTCCAAGAAGGAGAAGGACCACCATTTGGCGAGATTCTTAGATATTTTCAGGAAACTGGAAATAACCATGCCCTTCGGAGAAGCTTTACAGCAGATGCCACTCTACTCCAAGTTCTTAAAGGATATGTTAACAAGGAAACACAAGTATATTCACCAGGAAAACATTGTTGTGGAAGGAAATGGTAGTGTTGTGATTCAAAAGATCCTTCCACCCAAGCATAAAGACCCTGGGAGTGTAACCATTCCTTGTTCAATTGGAGAAGTCACTGTGGGAAAAGCTCTTATTGACCTGGGAGCCAGTATTAACTTAATGCCACTCTCCATGTGCAGAAGGTTTGGAGAGTTGGAGATCATGCCCACTAGGATGACTTTACAACTTGTTGACCGCTCCATTACAAGACCATATGGAGTAATTGAAGATGTGCTGGTCAGAGTAAAACATTTTATCTTCTCGGCAAACTTTGTGGTAATGGATATCTGTGAAGATACTGACATTCCTGTAATATTGGGAAGGCCATTCATGTTAACTGCAAGCTGCATAGTTGATATGGGGAGAAAGAAGCTGGAGCTGGGCTTTGAAGATCAAATAATTGATTTTGATTTGTTTGTCGAAGACAAGCCTGCTCCAGAACAAAGTGTTTGCTTACAGGTAATGGAAGTGGGTAAGCAGGTTCTAGAAGTAAGAACCAAAACGTGATTACGCCATTGAGGTAAAAGCGTCAAGCTAATGACGTTAAAGAAGCGCTTCCTGGGAGGCAACCCAATTTTAATTTCTGTTATCTTTGTTTTTCATGCATTGTACCATGTGGAACTTGCTTTATAGTTAGTACAGTGGAGTATATCAGCTTGTTTTTGAATGATAGATATAAGGGTTTAAATTTCTTGAGGAAGGGACTGAAAATAACTCAGAAATTTTTTTCTGAAAAAATATTCCTTTTGCTAAGCGCAAGCCTCGCGCTAAGCACATCTTTGGTCATGCGCTAAGCTGAGAGTCTCCAGCGCTTAGCACTCAACCCTTTCATCTCAGGCTGATTGGGTCCGCTTAGCTGGCCAAGGCTGAGCTAAGCCAATTTAATACGATCTGAATTCGGCTAAGCGGCGGCCTGATCGCTAAGCTCATCATATTCTTTGGCTAAGCGCGACTCGTTGCCGCTAAGCTCATTTCCTTGTGGCCAGAACTGAGGTTCATTTAGCTAAGCGCCACTCATGGCAGCTAAGCTTAATTCTTTGTGGCCTAAATTGGGTTTCATCGAGCTAAGCGCCACTCATGGCAGCTAAGCTCATATCCTTGTGGCAATGTCTACGCTAAGCGATCCTTTTTCCACTAAGCGCATGCGCCTCTGTACTCAGGATGCATCATTTTAGCTAAGCTGGCCCAAAGCCCTGCTTAGCGAGAGTTGCAGGTTTTTTGACCTGTAGAACTTGCTAAGCGGCCCTTTTCGCGCGCTAAGCCAAGCCCTTTGTGTGTTCAAAAACAAAATTATTTTTGATTTTGAATTTCAAACGTGGGCTAAGCGCGCAGATCCACTAAGCAAGCCTCTTTGAGAAACCAAATGTCTTTCTGGCTCGCTTAGCACAGTCGTCCACTAAGCGAGACACTCGAAAATTGCTCAAGTGAGTGTAACGTCAGTTACACTTACATTTGCCAAAATTTTCAGAACAACATAAATCTTCTCTCTTGCATCCAATTTCCTGCATTTTTGCCTTCTTTTGCATCTTCACGCTTCAAGGCATCAACGATACAAGTAAGTTCCTTACTCCCTTTATTTTGTTACTTTGTTGAACCTTAGGTTAGAAAATATTAGATTTAGCTGTAGATTCTTAGGGTTTGAATGTTTTTTAGATGTAGTTAAAGATTAGGACTTTATATATGTTTGTATTGTATAAGTCATTTTGGTTGGTTTGTATGTATGATATGCCTTTTAGAGGCTTGAAAAATGGAAGAAAACGTACTGCATTTTTTGTGTTTTTTCTGGAAAATGCGATGAACTCGCTAAGCGAGCATGCTGCACTAAGCTAGTTCATAAAAAATTCATTGAATATATGTGTTTCCAGATGAACTCGCTAAGCACACCTACCACGCTAAGCGAGTTCATCTTTTGAGGATGAACATTCATCCTCTTGCTGAAATACCTATGGCTAAGCGAGGCTGAATTGCTAAGCCCAGGTAACTTAGACAAATTTTTTGTTGAAAGCCGCACGCTAAGTCGAGCTTTCCTGAGTTAAGCGCATTTCGTTGCGACAACCGTTGGGCTAAGCGAGCCTTGCTCGCTAAGCTCCCATGCTTAGTGTATTTTCTGAATTGTATGGTGCCGCTAAGCGCAACCTCTGAGGAGCTTAGTGCAAATTCTTGCAGCAATTGTTAGGCTTAGCGGGCAGTTGTCAGCTAAGCCAATTATGCAAAAGATGAATTTCTGCAACTTCCCCTAAGCGGCCCAACATGCCGTTAAGCGGAAGTGTGTATTTTGTTAAGGCGAGCTAAGCGGACCATGTCTCGCTAAGCTGTCAGTGCCTTTTTCAGTTTTTGAATTTGAATAACTTATGTCCTGATTAACTATTTGGTCCCTTTATTTGTAGATGGCTTCTAGGAAACGCAAGAGTATCGGTTCAAGACCCACAACACAATATGATACAAGGAGATTTCACTCCTTAGATGCTTGGAACCGGTACACGGATAATGTCCTAGGGAGAAACATCTTGCCTGAGAGGAAGTTGGAGCTCTACCACATCGAGTTGGATGATATTAAGACTGAGTTGGAGAGGCGTAATTTCCATAAATGCCTCACCAATTTGATCGATGGGAGCATAGATTTGGCTTTGGTGAAAGAGTTCTATGCAAAGTTATATAGCTCTAAGGGCCCTTCACCAAAGCAAGCCAGAGTCAGAGGCCATCTAGTGAAAATCGACGCTGACAGCCTCAACACATTCCTGGAGACACCTGTGGTGTTGGCAGAGGGTGAGTCTTTGCCCATATACTCCAGATACTGCAAGCTGCCCACAAATTACAGAGAGATTGAGGCTGCCTTATGCATACCAGGCCGAGGGTTCATCTTGAACGCTGAGGGCCATCCTGGGAGGATTCTCAGGAATGATTTGACTACTTTAGCCCAGGTGTGGAGTGTTATCTCATACTCCAACCTGGCTCCTACCTCCCATACCTCTGATATGACAGTGGACAGAGCTAGGTTGATCTTTGGCCTAGTTTCTCGCATGGACATGAATGTAGGAGCTCTTATTTCTGGCCAGATAACTTCTATTGCCTAGTCTAACTCTTCTAGACTAGGGTTTCCTGCTCTGATCATCGCCCTATATAGAGCCAGAGGGGTTGTCTCTGACAGCCTAACTTTTGAGTGCCTGAGCCCGATCATTAATTTGGCCTACATCAGGAAGAACTGTTGGAATCCTGATGATCTGACAGTTTCTATCCGTGGGGCTAGGAAGGCGAGGGCGAGGCCCACTGAGCTTCCTTCCACATCTGCAGCTCTTACTCCAGCAGCTCCTTCAGTCCCAGCTCAAAGTGATTCTCAGCGCTTTGAAGCCATGCTTCAGAGCATTCATCAGGGACATATCATTTTACTCCAGAGCTTATAGGTGGTGGTGCCTCCAGGATCCATTCCTACTGTTGAGTAGTTTCTGGCGAGTGTAGTCTGGCCTGGGGCCCAACCTTCTCTTCACAAGGAAGATGAAGGTCCCACAGCCCAGGTACCATAGCATATGGAGGATGAGTCATCTGAGGCCACCATTCCAGAGCCATTCATTGTAGAGGAGGAGGCAGGTGAGACATAGGTTAGACAGGAAGGTGTTGCTACTCCTGAGAGATCTCTTGAAGTCACTTCAGAGCCTCCTGCACCAGGGGTGGACCTATCCTCGCCTCAGCATGCAGCAGACCCCTCCACTCCTATGCTAGAGATACTAGAGGAACCGACCACACCAGTCCTGACTTTGAACACCTCTCCTCCAGCTACTCCAATACTTCATCTGATAGATGAGAAGGATGTTCAGACACAGGACACTCAGGACCAGTCACAGGAATTCTAAATTCCTGATGATGCTTTTTGGATTGTTATTATTATGATTATAGTTTCAGTACATTAGTTTTTAGTGATTTTGGTTAATGTTTATATACAGTGCTATTTTTATTTATGGTTAGTTGGTATGCTTATTTTGAAGCATATAGAATAGTTTGACTTGACTTTGATGATATTGCAGTGAAACACTTTTATCTTTTTGTGAAAATTGGTGTATGAATTGATTTTGGATTGAATGCATGATTGTGATGGAGTTTGTGTTTCTTTTCATGAGTTTGAGCAAATATGTATGTTAGACAAAGAAAGAATAAGAATGTGAACTTGCAATTAGAATTGTTAGTCAGTAGACAGATTGATTGAGAAAGAAAAACATGAACCATAACCAGTGAGAGTATGATCTTAAACTATGAGTGAACGACTAGGTTTGAGTAATAGTCTTTGCTTCAATCTCTAAATTTTAGAATGAAGTGTATAAATGAGGACATGATGAAGGCCATGATTGTGTATATACAAGCCAATTGACCAAAAAGCTTACCTTGAATTATAATTGTATCCTTTGCATCCTTTGTGAGCTAAATGATATTATCAAAAATTGAACCCTGAACTTGAATGAATATCTCCAGATACCTTGCTTAGATTCTAGAAGAGCATATGGTTCAAGGCAAATTTAACCCAAATTTGGGGGAGTGGAGTTGATTGGGATGTAAAGTAAAAGGTAGAGCATCAGCACACACAACAAATAAGTTGTATATATATATATATAAATGAGCAATCAAAGAAAATGTGTGTTGTTGTAATAAGGTCAAAAGAAAATTAAAGTGAAAGGCTAATGAGTAAGCTAATTGTATTGAAAAGATTAATTGGATAAGTCTAGGATTTGTGCTCTCTTAGAATCTAAGCCTTTGAATCCTAGAAAAACCAATGATTTTTTGTAGCCAAACCTCACTACAAGCCTATAAAAGTCCTTCTGATTCTATTCATGCATTTCTGACTTGATGACATGAGATGAAGTTCAAAGATTGGACCTTTTTCTAGTTGTTATTAATGAATAACTTAAACACCTGTGCTTGAGTGAAACAAAAGCCGTGAGACTGTGGTTTAAGCTGCTTTCCTTGATATCTGTCTTATGCCTAACTTCATCTAATTGTACAGGTTACATTTTATTCTTCTCTTTGAATAACTGCATGCTTTGGGAAAGACAAGTGATGAGGGCATTTTGCTCCATTATGTTATCATGCAATCAATAAATTTTATGCATACACCTTTGTACATAGTCACTACATGTTATTGTCACTTGGGGACCAGTGAGCTATTCTTTATTTGCTTGAGGACAAGCAAAACTGTAAATTTGGGGGAGTTGTTAGTCAATGAATACGACTAACTTTTGTGTATAAAACTTGTGTAAATTGTATCAAACTCCTCCAATTTATGGTTATTTTGTAGTGTTGTAATTACTTTTTGTTAGGGATAGGTAATAAATACTTAGTACTTCCATTTTGTGTGTTTAATAATCATTTCCTCTCAATTTCAGGTTAATTAGGCAAGTTTATGAAGTGTTGATTTTCACCCTCTCACTAAGCCAATCTTCTGGCTTAGTAAGCCATCCGCTGAGCGCAACACTTCTCGGCTGAGCGCGAGGAAGAATCTGGAAGAAGGATGAGCTGTGCATATTCAATGAGCGAAGGGTCATCTCGCTAAGTGCACTGCTTTAATCCATCCGCTGAGCGAGAAAAGCACGCGCTAAGCCGAAATTCACTAATGCGCACTAAGCGGTTTAGAGTTGCGCTAAGCGCGCAAGCGCAAACAAAGACACCTATTTAAGCCTCAAATCAGATTTTGGAGAGGAGTTTGGCCTTTTCTTGAAGCTTCTGCATGTATAAAGATTTCTAGAGAGAGAAATGTCCAAGTTCCAGAGAGTTTGAGAGATTTTGTTGTGCGAAGACCTACAGAGACTGGAGCTTGAAGAGGAAGTCGTCCTGAGAGCTTGAGATGAGTTTGTGAGTGATTGTGAGGTCCTAGAGGTGGAGGAGACATCCCCACTACTTGTATTTCTTCAATCCTTCAATCCTTCATCTTTATCTTCTCTTTGTTGTAAAGGAAGCTTCCCAGTTATGGAGAGCTAAATCCTCTGTTGGTTCTTCCTTGTAGGTACTTAATGTAAATACTTGTATATCTATTTAATGATGTTTTGTGTGTTCACTGTGCTATCAAAACTTCATTCTACCATGCTTTTGCCTTGACCATATAGATGCAAGTGTTGTTAGGATCATTCAACAGTGGAATCTGGTCTGATTCTTAGAACTTGATAGGATTGGGATAGTTTATCGTATTATCACGAGGGATCGGGGTCGGTAACCTAGTTGTTGTATGTTTGTCTTAATGCAGTTCTAGTCAAGTTTAGTCCAATAAGAGGAATCTGAGGATGATGTTTGATCGAGATTAGGCTAGACTATCATGAGGAATCGGGGTTTAGCATTTCAGGAGACACCATAGAACACATGAGCATTGTTAAGTAGAGAATATCCTTTTAACATCAGACACCTATTAGGAAGACCAACGTGTTGTCTACTTGTCTTTATGCATCATTACTCACGTGATTTTCCTTTTGATAGTTAGTTTACATTCTTGTTCATAGTCAACACATCTCTTTTCATACTAGACACCTATTCACTAAAATAGCTTTACCAAGTAACACAAGTTCCCCGAGAGTTCGATACTCAGTTCTTACCGTTTTATACTACTTGCGTGATTCGGTGCACTTGTCGCGACCGAACAGCACGCTTAGCACGAAGGAGAATCTGGTAGAGGGTCCGCATCAAGGCTATGCGCTAAGCACGAGATTTGTGCGCTAAGTGCAGTAGGTTTCTTCAGCTAGGCTCAGCGCACGACTAGCACTACGCTCGAATCCACTTACCCACTGATGTGCCATCATTTTCTTCTATTTTCTAAACCCTTTTTGCACCATTTTAATTATTGATTGGTCTTAATTGTCAATTAATTAGGTAGTTTTATTATTTGGGCTCATTTAGCTAATTTGATGTTTTTAATCTAATTTCAGGAATTAATGAAACATTGGGCTTAATCCGGATTTTGGTTGTGGACTTGAAGAGGGCAAATAAAGCAGCGCTTACCTTAGTTAATTTCTAATTAGGAAATTTCGCAATTTTATTTTATGTTGTTCAGTGTTTATTTCGTTTTGGGCCAGAGTATTGTAATAGGGCCCAGTGACTTTGAGTGACTCTTTTTAAATAGCCGCCTTGGGATTCGTGCAGGGCATTCTATTCTGCTATGCTATTTTCATTATTCAGAGCTTTGGTTTTAGGTTTTCACGTTTTTCTGTTCCCTTGTTACAGTTTTCGTTCTTAATGCAAATTTCCGTTTTCTGCTTCTAATTACGAGTTCATTCTTGCTTCTTCTTCTACTTTCATTTATGTTTCTGTTCATTTACGTTCTTGTTCATTTACGTTTCTGCTTCATGCTTCATTTGCATTTTCTGTTTGAATCCATGGAAGGCTAGATTTTCTGGTGTTGTTTCCTTTTGAGGACGAAGCCCAACTCTCTTTGAGGTTTCGTTTGTAATGTGGTTTCCTGGCAGTTTTCCCTTCACCAGTTATCCCAATTTCGTGAATATTAATCAGTGCACGCTTCGTGTTCGATTAATTGCCTCTGAGCCTAACTTGCGTTCATGCTTAATGGACGAAGGGCTAACTGGTGTATGTGGTGCCTAATCACGTATTGAAAACCCTAAGTTGATTTTTGCTTAGTAAATTGAAATAGGGTTGGATTAAGTGGTTGACTGTTAGGGACAAATTCTCCATAACCCAGGATAAGAGAGTGGCTTCTGAATCAGAGGAAACAACCCGTTTTTAATATTAGTAGTTTCGTATTCCATTTTATTTGTTCTGCTCTTTAATTACCAAACAACCAAACCCCCCCCCCCCCCCCATCGTTACTGTTACTGCAAGTATATTATGAACATTTGGCTTGTCACTGCTCGTTGGGAAACGACCTAGGATCACTTCCTAGTTACTGCATTTTCATGTTTATTTGATTCGGGTACGACCTCGATCAAATTTGGCGCCGTTGCCGGGGAGCAGTGTCCAAAGGTTCATAATAGCTAGCTAGTGTTGTGTGTTTAATCCTTTCGTGTTTTATGTTTAATTGTTAGTATTGTGTTAGTATGTGTGTTAGTGTTGTTTAGTGTCCTGGTATTTTGTTTAATGTGTGTTCTGTTTCAGTTTTCCCATTAAGCGTTTCCCCTGTTTCAGTCTTGGGTGTTTTGCTGTGAAGATTGTGCTTGAAAACAGAGTAGTAGTAGAAATCAGCTTGCGGAAAAACAGAGTAGTAGTAGAAATCAATTAGAGACGGATTTTAGCGACCACCCATGCTGAATTATTTGGGATTTTTTGTTTTAGTAGCTAGGGTTGTTATTTTTGGCTGAATTTTTTTGTGGTAACTTCTTTTAATCCATATTTTGTGGGAAAAATAGCTAGAGCCTTTAGTTTGGTCAAATTTGAAAGTTCCAAAAAACTAGCAAATTTTGTGTTTGTCAAAACTTCAAACGGCCATAACTTTTGCTCTGGTTATCAGAATCGCAATTATTATATATGCATTTGGGGTAGAAAAAAATTTCCTACGCTGTGGCAGCCTGCCATAGGCCAGCTGAGGTCTCCATCGTCCAAAAAAAGCGATTCTGTCAAAAGTTTTTTATTTTTCAAGTTTTATTCACTTATTTTTCTTAACCTACCAATTTTAGCTTTCATAGTTAGACTTTGAATTTTTGTTTGAAATTTTTTGTGCTATCTTCTCATCATTTTATAAGGTTGCTCACAAAATTTCAAGTCATTTGGATATCATTTGAGGGTAGCTGTAGTTCAAACCTACACCTTTATTTACATGACAAGGCAACTAGTTGTGTGCATGCTGAATGTAGTGTATGACTAGAGGCAATCCATCTGACTTACAACCCTTTGATCCTGAGATAGATAGGACATTTCATAGATTAGTTAGGCATCATTTTATACCTTTTGATCATTCTGAACATTCCATTATTGGTGAATTTGTGCATTCTGTTATTGGTGATTTTGAACATCCTGATCTTGAGCATTATAATTTTGAGCATTCTGATTCTGAGCATTCTGATTTTGCACATTCTGAGAACATGGCACAACCTCCACCTCGTGAGAGGACTCTAAGGGAAATGGCAGCACCTGATTTCACCTATGAAAGCTTGTGCATCCAATACCCTGATGAGGATGTCCCATATGTTCTTAAAACTGGACTGATTCATTTGCTTCCAAAGTTTCATGGCCTTGCAGGTGAAGACCCGCACAAACATTTGAAAGAATTTCACATTGTCTGCTCCACCATGAAATCCCCAGATGTCCAAGAGGATCACATATTTCTGAAGGCTTTTCCTCATTCATTAGAGGGAGTGGCAAAGGACTGGCTGTATTACCTTGCTCCAAGGTCCATCACGAGCTGGGATGACCTTAAGAGAGTATTCTTAGAAAATTTTTTCCCTGCTTCCAGAACCACAGCCATCAGGAAGGATATCTCAGGTATTAGACAACTCAGTGGAGAGAGCCTGTATGAGTACTGGGAGAGATTTAAGAAACTATGTGCCAGTTGCCCCCACCATCAGATTTCAGAACAACTTCTTCTCCAATATTTTTATGAAGGACTCAGTAATATGGAGAGAAGTATGATAGATGCTGCCAGTGATGGAGCCCTTGGAGACATGACTCCTGCTGAAGCCAGAAATTTAATTGAGAAGATGGCCTCCAACTCCCAGCAGTTTAGCGCCAGAAATGATGCCATAGTCATTAGAGGAGTGCATGAGGTAGCCATAAACCCATCTACATCATCTGAAACTAAGAAGCTTGAAGGCAAACTGGATGAATTGGTTAACTTGGTAACCCAGCTGGCCTTGAATCAGAAATCTGTACCTGTCGCAAGGGTTTGTGGTTTGTGCTCCTCTGCTGACCACCATACAGACCTTTGCCCTTCCATGCAGCAACCTGGAGCAATTGAGCAGCCTGAAACCCAGAAACAGCCAACAGTTGAGGCCCCTCCACAACCTTCCCTCGAAGAACTTGTAAGGCAAATGACTATGCAGAACATGCAGTTTCAGCAAGAGACCAAAGCCTCCATTCAGAGCTTAACCAATCAGATGGGACAATTAGCTACCCAATTGAATCAACAACAGTCCCAGAATTCTGACAAGCTGCCTTCTCAAGCTGTCCAAAATCCCAAAAATGTCAGTGCCATTTCATTGAGGTCGAGAAAGCAGTGTCAAGGACCTCAACCCGTAGCACCTTCCTCATCTGCAAATGAACCTGCCAAACTTCACTCTATTCCAGAAAAAGGTGATGACAAAAATCTACCTAACAATTTCTGTGCAGGTGAATCTTCTTCCACAGGTAATTCTGATTTGCTAAAGCAGCACATTCCCCCTCTTCCATTCCCTCCAAGAGCAGTTTCCAACAAAAAAATGGAAGAGGCAGAGAAAGAGATCTTGGAAACGTTTAGAAATGTAGAGGTAAACATACCTCTGTTGGATGCAATAAAGCAAATTCCAAGATATGCCAAATTCTTGAAGGAGCTGTGCACTAATAAGCGGAAGCTTAAAGGAAGTGAACGAATTAGCATGGGCAGAAATGTCTTCGCATTGATTGGTAAATCTGTTCCTCAAATTCCTGAAAAATGCAAAGATCCAGGTACATTCAGCATACCTTGTATTATAGGGAATAGTAAGTTTGACAATGCCATGCTAGATTTAGGAGCCTCTGTTAGTGTTATGCCTCTGTCGATTTTTAATTCTCTATCTCTAGGTCCCTTGCAGTCAACTGATGTGGTAATTCATTTAGCTAACAGAAGTGTTGCCTATCCTGTTGGTTTCATAGAAGATGTCTTAGTTAGAGTTGGTGAACTAAATTTTCCCTGTTGATTTTTATATCTTGAATATGGAAGATGGATTTTCTCAAGGATCAGTTCCCATCATTCTAGGCAGACCCTTTATGAAAACTGCTAGAACTAAGATAGATGTTTATGCAGGCACACTGTCCATGGAGTTTGGTGATATAACTATTCATTTTAATATTCTGGATGCTATGAAATACCTATCTGAAGATCTTTTTGTATTTCATGCTGAAATAATTGACCATGTTGTTGATGAATACATGACTGATCTTTATTCTAATCTGCATGCCTCTCACTCTTCATGCATTGAGTCTGAAATTGTACTTGATCATATGTCTGAATTTGATGCTGAGAGTGAATCTGAGAGTGATATTGATTGCATGCCTGGTGGTGGTGTTTTACCTCTTGAGATTGATTTTATAGAGTCAGATAGGACTAACCATGTTTCAGGAAGTACACATACCTTTGACTTTCTTTATGAGGTAAAGGCTGAGAAACCATCTCCTTCTACCACTGTCCAGCCGACCACACCAGAATTGAAGCCTCTGCCATCAAATTTAAAATACGCTTACTTGGATGATAGCAAGAGTTTTCCAGTGATTATATCTGCCTCCCTTGCTGATGAGCAAGAGGAGAAGTTGTTGTCAGTTCTCAAGAAGCATAAGAAGGCTATAGGCTGGACCCTGGCGGACATTCCTGGTATTAGCCCATCCACATGTATGCATCGAATAAATTTAGAGGATGGAGCTAAACCAGTAAGACAGCCACAGAGAAGACTCAACCCGGTGATTCTTGATGTAGTGAAGAAGGAGATAACCAAGCTTTTGCAAGCTGGAATCATTTATCCTATCTCCGACAGCCAATGGGTGAGTCCCGTCCAGGTAGTCCCGAAAAAGACTGGCCTCACAGTGATAAAAAATGAGAAGGAGGAGTTGATTCCTACTCGGGTGCAGAACAGTTGGAGAGTCTGCATTGACTATAGGAGGCTGAACCAGGTTACCAAAAAGGACCATTTTCCCCTGCCATTCATTGACCAGATGCTTGAACGCCTGGCAGGTAAATCCCACTACTATTTCCTTGATGGTTTTTCTGGTTATATGCAAATTACTATTGCTCCTGAGGATCAGGAAAAGACCACATTCACCTGCCCCTTCGGCACTTTTGCTTATAGGAGGATGCCTTTCGGCATGTGCAATGCCCCTGGTACCTTCCAGCGGTGCATGATTAGTATTTTCAGTGATTTTTTAGAAAATTGCATAGAGGTGTTTATGGATGATTTCACTGTATATGGATCCTCTTTTGATGGTTGTTTGAATAGTTTGGAAAAAGTTTTGAATAGATGCATTGAAACTAACCTTGTTCTTAATTTTGAAAAATGTCATTTTATGGTTGAGTAAGGTATAGTTTTAGGCCACATTATTTCCAATAAGGGTATTGAAGTAGATCCTGCAAAAATTTCTGTTATTTCACAATTGCCTTACCCCTCTTGTGTGCGAGAGGTGCGATCTTTTCTTGGTCATGCAGGATTCTACAGGCGCTTTATAAGGGATTTTAGCAAAGTAGCCCTTCCACTGTCCAAATTGTTGCAAAAGGAGGTGGAGTTTGACTTTAATGACAGATGCAAAGAGGCTTTTGATTGCCTCAAAAGAGCGTTGACTACCACCCCCATCATCCAGGCACCCAATTGGACAACCCCTTTTGAGCTTATGTGTGATGCATCAAATTATGCATTGGGGGCTGTCCTTGCTCAGAAAATTGATAAATTGCCCAGGGTGATATATTATGCTTCTAGGACTTTAGATGCTGCCCAAGCAAATTATACTACTACTGAGAAAGAGCTTCTAGCCATAGTTTTTGCTCTTGAAAAATCTCGATCTTATTTGCTTGGTACTCGCATTATTGTTTATACTGACCATGCAGCTCTAAAGTACTTGTTGAAGAAGGCTGATTCTAAGCCTAGGTTGATCCGATGGATGCTCTGGCTCCAAGAGTTTGACTTGGAGATCCGTGATAGGAGCGGAGCACAAAATCTAGTTGCTGATCATCTGAGTCAGATCGAACGTGTCTCTGATGCAGATTCACCTATTCGGGATGATTTCCCGGATGATCATTTGTATATATTGTATAGTATTTCTGACTCTCTTTCTACTCCCTGGTTTGCTAACATTGTCAATTATTTAGTTGCCTCTGTTTTTCCTCCCTTAGCATCTAAGGCCCAAAAAGATAAGATTAAAAGTGATGCTAAGCATTTTATTTGGGATGACCCCTACTTGTGGAAATTGTGCAGTGATCAGGTCATTAGACGGTGCATTCCAGATCATGAGACTGACTCTGTCCTGCAGTTCTGTCATTCTTCCGCACTGGGAGGTCATCTGGGTGTTCAAAGGACAGCTCGCAAAGTGCTTGATTGTGGTTTTTATTGGCCCACCATCTTTAAAGATGCGTGGAAGATCTGCAGCACTTGTGAGCAGTGTCAGAGAGCAGGAAATACACTTACATGGCGACAACAAATGCCTCAGCAACCTATGCTATTCTGTGAGGTGTTTGATGTCTGGGGTATAGATTTCATGGGTCCTTTTCCTGTCTCTTTTGGTTATGTTTATATTCTCCTTGCAGTTGATTATGTTTCAAAATGGGTGGAAGCCAAGCCCACTAGAACTAATGATGCTAAAGTTGTCGCAGACTTTGTCAGGTCTAATATGTTTTGCAGGTTTGGAGTACCTAAAGCAATTGTTAGTGATCAAGGAACCCATTTTTGCAACAGGACAATGCATGCCCTGCTTAAAAAGTACGGGGTGGTACACAGGGTATCCACACCATACCACCCCCAGACTAATGGACAGGCAGAAATTTCTAACAGGGAAATCAAGAGAATTCTAGAGAAGATTGTGCAGCCAAGCAGGAAAGATTGGAGTACCAGGCTTGATGATGCTCTCTGGGCACATCGGACTGCCTACAAAGCACCCATAGGAATGTCTCCTTATCGGGTTGTCTTTGGAAAGGCATGTCATCTTCCAGTGGAAATTGAGCACAAAGCATACTGGGCAGTGAAGACTTGCAACTTCTCTATGGCTCAAGCTGGCGAGGAAAGGAAGTTGCAACTGAGTGAGTTAGATGAAATCCGCCTAGAAGCCTACGAGAATGCCAAGTTCTACAAAGAAAAGACCAAGAAGTTCCATGATAGCATGATAGTTTAGAAAGACTTCGTGGTTGGACAAAAAGTGTTATTGTATAATTCTAGGCTTGGACTCATGAGTGGTAAGTTGAGGTCTAAGTGGATTGGTCCTTTTGTTGTTACTAATGTTTTTCCTTATGGTACAGTTGAGATCAAAAGCGACTCCACAAACAAGAGCTTCAAGGTCAACGGACATCGACTTAGGCCATTCCTCACGAACCCTTCTTTAGTGGACGTAGTGGTGGAAGAGACTTCCTTACTCCACCCTACTCTTCCTCCACCATGACTTAGGGAGTTTTTCTTTTCCTATCTCCTTCTTTTCTTTTATTACACTTGTCCGATTCTCTTTGATGATTTAATTGTTTTTAATCTGTTAATTGTGCTACATTGAGGACAATGTGTTGTTTAAGTATGGGGGGGGGGGGGGGGAGTGTTCTTTGGTTTTGCTAGTTTTGTTGGTTTTGTTAATTTGTTAGTTGTGTTAATTTGTTAATGTTGTTAGTTTCGTCGGATTGTTAGTTTAATATTTTGGGTCAATTTTGTGTGCATGTACGACTTTGCATGTTTTTCTTTGAATTATAGGATATGTTCAAGAAATGGGTAATTGTTTTGAAAATAAAAGTTCTTGACATTTTGTGACTTGAAATCCTTGATTCTTCTCTACATGTCATGATAGTTTTGAAAGCTCAATTTGAAAGTGATGATTTTACCTTTGTGAGAATTTGAGCCATCCATCATTATAATCATTTGGTGTGTTTTGCCCCATTGATTGCTTGCACAATAGCCTTGGCTTGATTCTTGTTGATGCGTCCTAATTCACATGCATATTTGGAAATGATTAAGGCAATTTTGTTCTTATAAGCTTCTAGCCAAATGGACTTACCTTGAATTAATTCCTTTGATAGCCCTTTTGAGCCTTGTTTCCCTTTCCTTGTTTTGAAGCTCACTACAAGCCTTAAGTGAAAAACCATGATATTACCATATCCTTAAGGAATTTTGGAGCTTTGGAATTGTTTTGGGAATAAGTGCGGGGGGTTTTTGTTTCATTGGACAACTTGTTTTGTTGGCTATGCTTCATGATGTATTTTGGGCCATACTTGATGTACATTGTATATTGGTTAAATGTTGGACATGCTGAATGAAATGTTGTTTCTCAAAGGCTAAAGAGTAAAAAAAAAAAAAATCGAAAAAAAAAATCGAAAAAAGAAAAAGAAAAGCAATAAAGTTGAGTGAATAAGATCTTAAATGGCACAAGAATGATGAAACTCTTGGTTCTACTCTTCATGTTTAATTTTTATCTTTACTTCTTTTTATTTTCTTATTTTTTTCTTAATATGCACTTATTCCCCTTTGCTCCTCTATTCCTTTGGGATTTAGCCACTTATTCCATATTTCTCCATACCTTGTCCTTGGCCCCATTACAACCTTAAAAGACCTTTTGATCCTCATGTGCTTGTGTTTATGGGTTGATTGTCAATTTTAGAATCTTGCCAAGTTTATGTGGTGTTTGCTTTCATGGGTGCTTTGAGGGTAAATAGTAGCCTAGACACTTGAGAGATAGAGTGTATATCTTGTGAGGCTTTATCACTTTTCATTCTTGAGCTGATTAACTATTTTGCCATGATTGGGTTGCTTGGATGATTTTCATGAATGTCTTGACTTTTTGGATCTCCTTATGTTAGATGTTACCCATTCCTTTCATTCCTTGATGTTCATTGAGAAATATGTGAATGTTTTTGTTTGTCTCCCTTTGATATCCTTGGATTTTGTTCTTTGTTTCATTTTGCCCAGGAATGCAAAAGGCTAAGTATGGGGGGTTTTGATGTGCCATCATTTTCTTCTATTTTCTAAACCCTTTTTGCACCATTTTAATTATTGATTGGTCTTAATTGTCAATTAATTAGGCAGTTTTATTATTTGGGCTCATTTAGCTAATTTGATGTTTTTAATCTAATTTCAGGAATTAATGAATCATTGGGCTTAATCCGGATTTTGGTTGTGGACTTGAAGAGGGCAAATAAAGCAGCGCTTACCTTAGTTAATTTCTAATTAGGAAATTTCGCAATTTTATTTTATGTTGTTCAGTGTTTATTTCGTTTTGGGCCAGAGTATTGTAATAGGGCCCAGTGACTTTGAGTGACTCTTTTTAAATAGCTGCCTTGGGATTCGTGCAGGGCATTCTATTATGCTATGCTATTTTCATTATTCAGAGCTTTGGTTTTAGGTTTTCACGTTTTTCTGTTCCCTTGTTACAGTTTTCGTTCTTAATGCAAATTTCCGTTTTCTGCTTCTAATTACGAGTTCATTCTTGCTTCTTCTTCTACTTTCATTTACGTTTCTGTTCATTTACGTTCTTGTTCATTTATGTTTCTGCTTCATGCTTCATTTGCGTTTTCTGTTTGAATCCATGGAAGGCTAGATTTTCTGGTGTTGTTTCCTTTTGAGGACGAAGCCCAACTCTCTTTGAGGTTTCGTTTGTAATGTGGTTTCCTGGCAGTTTTCCCTTCACCAGTTATCCCAATTTCGTGAATATTAATCAGTGCACGCTTCATGTTCGATTAATTGCCTCTGAGCCTAACTTGCGTTCATGCTTAATGGACGAAGGGCTAACTGGTGTATGTGGTGCCTAATCACGTATTGAAAACCCTAAGTTGATTTTTGCTTAGTAAATTGAAATAGGGTTGGATTAAGTGGTTGACTTTTAGGGACGAATTCTCCATAACCCAGGATAAGAAAGTGGCTTCTGAATCAGAGGAAACAACCCGTTTTTAATATTAGTAGTTTCGTATTCCATTTTATTTGTTTTGCTCTTTAATTACCAAACAACCAAACCCCCCCCCCCCCATCGTTACTGTTACTGCAAGTATATTATGAACATTTGGCTTGTCACTGCTCGTTGGGAAACGACCTAGGATCACTTCCTAGTTACTGCATTTTCATGTTTATTTGATTCGGGTACGGCCTCGATCACCCACGCGTGGGGCTAAGCACAACGTCGCGAATTCAGAGCCTATTTAAAGCCTATCTTGTGCAGAATTAGGGTACACATTTTTTGACACACACTTTTACAAACTTTTAGACAGATTGTAGGTAGAAGAAAGGGCACAAATTCCAGAGCACACCACAGTGCCTATTTGGGGAAAAGAGCCCTTGAAGCATCAAGAGGAGCAGCTTGTGCATTGAAACCTAGGTTTTGTAGGATCATTATTGTTTGGGTTTCTTTGTAATGACTGGCTAAGCACCCTAGTTGGGGATTTCTAATGAACAGATGATGTAAATACCTACTATCTAATTGATTATGTTTTCTGATTTTAATGCTTAATGGTTGTATGCTTTTGATCTGATAATCCATTTGTGTGCACAGTTAGGAGACTTTAGCATTGGGAAATGTACTGCTGCCTTAGAACTTGATTGAAGCAGGATCAAAACTTAATCTTACAAGAGGGATCTGCGGATTAAGTTTTGGTTTTAATTATACTGTTACAATAATGCTATTTAGTCTAGGCCTAGTCTTACAAGAGGGTTCTGTGGACGAAGCTTAGGCTAAATTAGGCTAAACTTTCGTAAGATGCTTGAGCTGAGTCTAGTCTTACAAGAGGGATTTATGGATGAAACTCAGTTTAAGTTAGTCTAAACCTAAGAGGGCTGTCTCAATTGGGCCTAGTCCAACAATAGGGATCTGAGGACGAAGCTTGGATTGATTCGGTCTGACGAGGGATCGAGGTTTAGTAATTTCGGCTACAGCATAGAACACAAGAGCATGATTGATTAAAGAAATATATTTGTATGCATCAACTTGTTTGTGAGAGAGACCCAACATTTCTACCTACTAGTGTCACTTTTACTTACTTTACATTTTATAGATTTAGCATAAAAGTTTAGTTTAAATTTTGTTTGAAATTATCAATCATACATGTTCTCTCAATAGTGCTTCATTTATGAACTTAATTCAGGCTAACGTTAGTTCCCTGTGTTCAATACTCGGATTCATCCGTTTTAATTTTTAAATACTTGACGATCCAGTGCACTTTCCGACAAACCGGATTTCCCTTGAATATATTTGAACGAAGAAAAAGTGGAACAAAAAGCAACTGCAGGGGAAATCCAATAGTGTCCACTTCACGGCAGACAGCGAAGCTGATGCGTTTGAAGGAGGAGGTGGAGGTGGAGGACGAGAAGGAGGAGGAGGGGGAGGCGAGGCAGGTGGAGAAGCCATGATCCTTTATACAAAAAAACCAGGGTTAATAAACATTACAAAAAACAACTGTATGACTTATGTAAATCAATCTAGAAAAATCAAATATATAAATAGAAAATTACATTAGACGATGTTAATTAATTCTTCTTCATCATGATCATTACGATTAGCATGAACGTCATCAGCTTCTTCTTCTCCGACAATGTTAGGAGTGATTTGTGTGGACAAAGGACTAACATAGGTGTCCATGTATGAATCATCATCTTCTACATTAACACCAATTGTTTTGCCCTGTAGAACCACGCACCACCTTTCATCACAAGGGTCTTGCACATAAAATACTTGTCTTGCTTGTTCTGCCATGATGAAAGGGTCATTGTGGTAAACAAGTTTCTTTAGGTCTACCAACGTAAGTCCTATATCATCGGTGCACACATCGGTGTTGCTGTCAACCCATTTACATTTGAAAACACAAACAGTAAATTTCACATAGTTAAGCTCCCAAATTTCATCAATGAACCCAAAGTAAGGGATGGAAGCTACACAGGGATTGGTGTCATGCACACTTGCGAAGTGTTGAGATTCAGCTCTTAGGGTGACCCCGCTGTTCTACATTGTACTTTTGTCATCTTGTGCTTTTGTGTAAAATGAATACTTGTTTATGTCGTATCCTTGCCAAGTTATAACATTTCTTTTAGGCCCATCTGCTAGCTTTCTTAATGTTTCTAAAGCATTTTCATCTGCAAAGATTGTATCTTTAAACCAATCACAGAAAGTCTTGTGATGCTTTTTCAACACCCAATTCTTTCACATTTTTGGATTATTCTATTTGACTAAAGCTTCATGCTTAAGTATGTATGGCAAAACTTCATTACTGTTGTTCAAGACATACAAGTGAGCTTGTAACAAATCTTCTAGACTTGGAGTGATCACATGTAGTCCTCTTGAACCCTTACCACCCACTCTGTCATCATGCCGAGACTCAGGAAGGCCAACAGGTTTAGCCTTCTCAATGTATTCTGAACAAAATTCAATGGCTTCTTTTGCAATGTACCTCTCAACAATAGATGCTTCTGGACGATATAGATTCTTTGTATACCCTTTTAAGATCTTCATGTATCGCTCAACCGGGTACATCCACCGCAAATAAATAGGACCACAACATTTGATTTCTCTAACCAGATGCACAATCAAGTGAATCATGATGTCAAAGAAAGCAGGGGCAAAATACATCTCCAACTAGCACAATATAATTGCGGCCTCATTTTCCAGCTCATTAAACTTGTCAGGATCAACGACTTTGCTACATATGGCATGGAAGAGAAAGCACAGGCGAGTTATGGATAACCTGACTTTGTTTGGCAAGATGTCTGGTATAGCCACGACTAACAATTGTTACATCAACATGTGACAATCGCGAGACTTTAACCCTACAAGCTTAATGATGCCTCCCCACTATAGTTACTTTTTGTTCATTTATGTCTCAAGGAAATTTTCAATGGGGAGTTTTCTCACCGGAAAACACACCGGGTGGTCAAGTATTCAAAATTAAAATGGATGAATCCAAGTATCGAACACAGGGAACTAATGTTAGCCTGAATTAAGTTCGGAATCGAAGCATTGTTGAGAGAACATGTATAAGTGATAAATTCAAACAGAATTTAAACTAAACTTGTATGCTAAAAACTATCAAATCCAAGGTAAATAAAATGACAGCAGTAGGTAGATATGTTGGGTCTTTCTAACTGTCGCAACCTACCCTTCGGCGGGAGGGCGATGCGAGACTCACGGGCGCGCCTTCCAAGAAAGGAATACGTGCGGAGTCGCCACCAATGTTTATTTAAGGAAAACGTCGGAAAAACCGAAAAAGATGTGGTCTACGAACTTTAAGTGAAAGGTTCGGGAGTTGTATTTACGCACGGGGAAGGTATTAGCACCCCACGCGTCCGTCACAACGGACGACAACCTTTAATCAAGTGTGCGAATATGACTTCAATTTGTGTTATCTTCCCCTTTTTACGTTCTTATGTCTTTTTATGCCTTTTTTATATTTTTTACTTTTTGTGGTTGACAAGGGTGTTTCCCTTGCTCCTACGTATTCCTCAATTGTGATAAGGAAATCAGACCTACGTAGTTCTTTGAGAACTAAACGTTGGTTAAATTGTTTTTATCCTTTTTTTGCAAGATATATTTTTATTGAACGAAAGGTCATTTAAGGCTTTAAACAATCTTTCGATTCTTTTGAAAGGAGAGAAAACATTAAGGCATTGGACCATTAATGATCTCTTGTATTTTTTTTGAAAGAGGTAACAAAGCTACGCGTTGATTTTAGGCTTTTAGAAATCCATGTTTAACTAATAAAAGCGGAAAAGACCATTTCAAGGTGTTGGACCTTAAAAATGGATTTTTAGGTGATGACAAAACTTTGATTTATGAATTGATTTTAGCCTTAGTTTCACTTTGGTTATTAGTCAATTCGATTAAGAAAGGAAAATCCCAAAGAAAAATGTCCGATTGATTATTTTTTTATTATTTTACCAAAAGATATTTTTTGATTATTATATTATTATTTTGCCTCTTTTTTGGTTTTAAATGTGGTTACGGCATGACCGAACGGTCGGATTTTATTTTAACAGAAATTAAAAGATGTTACAATACGAATGATCGATGGTGTCATACCCTAATTTCGTCCGGGGATTATTACTTGATGACATGCAACCTTTGGTTAGCCGCTTTGAGATTACTTGGCGTCCTTTGCTGCACAATAAATGAAGTCCCGAGACGTGTCAAAAATCAAAAGGAAGCAGGCTTACGCGATCCGTGAAATTCCGTAATGTGGCGGAAATCGAAAAGAGGTGTTTTTGCGTAATCCGTGAGTTTCCGCAACTTCTTCGAAAGCAAAAAAAGAGTAAATACATAATCCGTAAGGATTCGTAACCTTGCGGAAGGAAAATAAGTATCGTTACGAAATTCGTGAAGTTTCGTAACGTTACGGAAAAAGAATTACCAAAAAAAGTAGAAGGGGGGTGCATTTAGTAAAAAGGGGGGGTACAAATAGTAATCTGGCCCACTTGGGCCTTCCAGATTCTTCCTCCAGAAGGCTGTTGCTTCTGGAGGAAGCAACCTTGCTCGCCTGGGCGAGCTGGGTGGCAAGCTCCTCCCCTATTTTGCTATAAATAGGGGGAGGAGTGAAGAAGAAAAGGGTTCAACCTTCTTGGCACTTCTCATTCTCTCGAAATTACAGAGGAAAATTATTTTCGTGAAGAAAATCCAAGTCGAGGCGCTTCCATAACGTTTTCGTGAGTAATTACGCGAAGATTCTCGACCGTTCTTCAACATTCATCGTTCGTTCTTCGTTTTCTTTAGTCTTCAACGGGTAAGTACCTCAAACCTCCTTCTTTGGGATTTCTCATTCTTAATTGAATTGACTAATAACTAAAGTGAAACTAAGGCTAAAATCTATTCGCCTAGTCAAGCTCGTCCACAAAAATAGGGTTTTGAAAGTTTATCATTTCAGTTTCTTACCAAGTAAAATGGATCATTTTTAAGGTCCAACGCCTTAAAATGATCACCTTTCAAGTAAAAAGAATCGCTTGATTCACGCATAAGAAAGAACTACGTAGGTCTGATTTCCTCTTTGATGGAGGGTACGTAGGAGCAAAAGTCCCGCTTTTGTCGACCTCAAAAAATAAAAAGAACTAAAAGTTAAGATAACATAATTTCCACAATTCTAAAAAATAGGTTGTTGTCCTTTGAGACAAACGTGAGAGGTGCTAATACCTTCCTTAAGCGTAAATACAACTCCCGAACTTAGAATTTTCATTTTGACCGGTTTCCTTCGGTTTTCCCGACGTTTTCCACAAATAAACATTGGTGGCGACTCCGCGCATCTTTCCTCCTTTGGAAAGCGCACCCGTGAGCCTCGCCTTCGCTCGCCCGCAAAAGGGCATGTTGTGACAGTTGGCGACTCCACTGGGGACTTTTTGTGAGTTAGGCCTATTTTAAGGAATTGTGGAATTGTGAAACTTTGTGTGTGCATTTGTTGAACTGTGTAAAATGTAAATGATTGTTGTCTATTTCGCATTCTTTACACTGCATTCTAAGCACCCACGGGTTTGAGTAAAAAAAGGGGCCCTACACCCGGGTTCATGGGAATTTAAGGAGTGGAGGTGAATCTATCATCATTCTAGGTCTCCGACTTGCTTGATAATAGTGAAACCTCGTCTAGAGCTTTCTCTCTTTATAATGTGTTGTCGCTGGTATTCCATACCGCCACAATATTATTATCTTGAGTGATGATACCTCTAGAAAACAGCCGTGTGAGTTATGAATTGTTGGGGAAGTAGTTATTAGAGACCCCTAGATATTGTCCTATAGGTTCCCAAATAGGGGCAAAGAGCAAACACGCTCCGTGCCATTCGTTCTCATGCAAATAGCACTAGTTTATAGTTTTTGCTAGTGGTGTTTGGTTTCTTTAGAGTAATATGTAACCTTTTTAATGCTACGTTGATGCGCCATCATGCCCAAAATGTAGCATTAAAATTGGGTCTCTGCGGTCTCGTATGTATGAATTACCCCTTTATGTTTCTTTCCGTTTCATGCATACGCATTGCATCATTCATGTCGGAGTCTTGATCCACCCCTTTTTTAGGTAAATGATGGGGACAAATCAAAACGGCAAAAGGTTTTATCAAGTCAAGGTTAAAAGTCTAGATGTCACTAGCCTCAAGGAATTGGGACGATTGATGGGACCTCTCCAAAGGCAAGCCTTCCGCAAAGTCTACGGGAAGATTCTAGATTTGACCCCAGCGGAGGTATTTACAGAAGCTGTCGTATCCCTCGCCCAATACTATGACCAGCCGTTGAGGTGTTTCACGTTTGGGGACTTCCAAATGGTACCGACTATTGAAGAGTTTGAGGAAATATTAGGATGCCCTCTTGGGGGAGAAAACCGTATCTTTTCTCCGGCTTTCTTCCTTCCTTGAGCAAGATTGCAGCTGTGGTTGGAGATTCAACAAAAGAGTTGGATCGCATGAAGCAAACTCGGAACGGCGTAGTGGGCCTGCCTCAAAAATACTTGGAAGGTAAGGCAAGGGATATGGCAAGCCAAGAGAAGTGGGGCCCGTTTGCGGATATATTAGCTTTGTTGATTTTTTGGAGTTGTCCTCTTTCCGAACGTGGACGGTTTGGTGGACTTAGCCGCCATTGACGCCTTCCTCGCGTATCACCACAGCAAGGAGAGTCCAGTGGTGGCTATCTTGGCAGATTTGTTTGATACCTTTGACCGGAGATGTGAGAAAAATAGTGCACGGATTGTCTGTTGTTTACCCGCTCTCTGTGTGTGGTTGGTTTCACACCTATTCCAACAAGACACAAGACACTCGTGTCCGCTTCAAAGCTATCGCTCATGCGCCAAAAAAGGAAGAGTCGATTGGGACCAACATTTGGCTGGGATAGGGGGCAGCCCGATCAATTGGTTTCCTCGTTGGAAGGAAGGCAAGGAAAGAGTTCTTTTCTCGTGTGGGGACTACCCTAATGTTCCATTAATAAGGACTAGGGGGTGTATTAATTATAATCCCGCACTCGCCATAAGACAGCTAGGGTACCCCATGAGGGGAGCGCCAACGGAAGGGAGTCTCTCACCTTTCCTTGTGAAAGATTTAGGCGCGCAAGGTCTCAAGGTTATACAAAGAATCCACAAGGCGTGGAGGAGTCCGTTGAGGAAAGACAAGGAGCTTAGGGGCATCCGTAATGGCGTCATCGGAGGTTATCATGGATGGCTAAGAATTCACACGCGAGGTTTAGATTGGCTCTCCAAGTTGAAAGTTATCGATGAGGAGAACTTTGAAGCTCCGGAGGAAGATGAAGAAGTCCGAGCTCTAAAATTGGAGCTAGGGAAGGCAAGACTCGCCAAGGAGAAGTTCAAATCAGCTGCTACACACATCCGGAAAGAGTGCACCGAGTTACAAGAGGAAAACGCGGCCACTGCAAGAGCCCTTGAACAAGAAACCAAAAGGGCCCGCAAGGAGGAATATGGCCGAGAGAAATTCCGAGGAGCATTGTGGGGTAGCAACAATGAGCTCAAGCTCCGAAAAGAGGAAAGAGATCAGTCACGGGTGCATGGCATGATCTTGAAAGAAGAGTTAGTTGCTTGCGTGAGGTCCAAAAGGAGTTTGGCTCAACACTTGGAAGCCACGGAGCAAAGCATGCTAGCTATCATAGGGCAATACAAGGAAGAGTTAAACCAGTCTGTGGCCCATGAACAAAAGCTAGTGGAGGATTTTGCACAAGTGTACGTCGAAAAAGAAGCAAGAGGGAGGGTGATTGATGCATTGCATCAAGAAGCGACTATGTGGATGGATAGGTTCGCCTTGACCTTGAATGGAAGTCAAGACCTCCCGCGTCTATTAGCCAAAGCAAAAGCCATGGCCCCGAGGAGATTCATGGGCTAATCAATTACTGTCAACACATGATAGATTTGATGGCCCATATAATTAGAAATCGTTAGGTTCTCTTGTAATACCTTTGTATAATCTTGGCTAGATGAAAGCTTTGTTCTTTTTATAAAAAAATGAGAAGTTCTGAACTCATCATGTTATCTAAAAACCTTGGGGTGGATCCAAGTGCTCCGATCATCCATTTTCATATTCATGTTTTGGTGGCATACTCACCGTTGTTTATTTCTTTAGGAATTTCATCATAACTAAGAAAACACCAAGGCGCCCCTATAACACTCGATCCAGAAAAATGGATAATGAAGAGGGCGTGCAGGAACAGATGAAGGCCGATCTATCGGCTTTAAAAGATCAAATGGCTTCCATCTCGGAGGTCATGTTAAAACTCCAGAAAACTATAGAGGATAAAGCCACGGCAACCGCCTCCAGTACAGTTAGGGAAGCGGAGCCGATGCTGCAACCCGCCTTAAATCCGGGCCGAGACAGAAACACGGCCGTGTTTGGTTGAAGGTATAGTCCGCAAGCTTATCCTTATGGCTTGCCTCCAGACTTCACCCCTCGTGCCACCCCAGAAGATTTAAGCCAAGCCCCTACTTTCGAGGGGCAACTCCCACCTTATGACGACTATCCCGGGCAAGACGATGACGAAGGAGATACCCATCTTGGCCCCCTGCTCCACCTCAAAGATCCGTCCCCACATGAACTACCCCAACCGAACATAGTCCGCGATATCCCGGCCTCACCCACACCCGTAAAAGAATCTGTTCCCTTCGCAGAAGATAAGGGAAAGATTGAGGCGCTTGAAGAGAGGTTAAGAGCAGTCGAGGGCCTTGGCAATTACCCATTCTCGGATTTAGCGGATTTATGTCTCGTGCCCAATATCGTCATTCCTCCCAAGTTCAAAGTACCGGACTTTGATAAGTACAAAGGGACGACATGTTCGAAGGGGCATCTTCGGATGTATTGCCGAAAGATGGGGGCGTATTCTGCGGACAAAAAATTGTTGGTCCATTTCTTTCAAGACAGCTTGGCCGGGGCAGCTGTAGCATGGTATACCAATCTGGAAGCTTCCCAGATCCGATCATGGAAGGACTTGGCAACTGCCTTCATTAGGCAGTACCAGTACAATACGGACATGGCTCCCGATCGGAACCAGCTTCAAAGTATGACTAAGCGAGAGCATGAGTCCATTAAGGAATATGCCCAAAGATGGAGAGATCTCGCAGCCCAAGTCGTACCGCCCATGACAGAAAGAGAGATGATCACAATTATGGTAGATACGTTACCCACGTTCTACTATGAAAAGCTGATAGGTTACATGCTAGCTAACTTTGCGGATCTCGTCTTCGCCAGAGAAATGATTGAATCCGGACTATGGAAAGGAAAGTTCGAATATGCTTCCAATGTGGCCCCCAATAACAACAGAAGAGCCCCAGTAGTGGGCGCGAGGAAAAAGGAAGGAGACGCCCACGCAGTCACCACCGCCCCGACGTGGATGAAAGCACCCCAAAATATCCAAAGCTCATACCAGCCCAATCCCCCAAATTTTTTAATCCGAGCCGGGAATTCTCTCCCGACTCAAGTAAAAGGACCACCCGCAACAGAAAGAGCACCGACCCAACGCACGGCTCCAGCCGCTCCCCGGCCAGTTAATAATACAGCCCCCGACGCGACCTATAAATATGCACAGCACCCGCCCCCGAGAGATAACTTCTCCCCTATTCCCATGGCATACTCCAAGTTATGGCCTTCATTATTGGAGAATCATTTGGTGGTGGCCATACCCGGGAAGGTCTTCCAGCCACCCTACCCCAAGTGGTACGACCCGGGTGCCAAGTGTGCGTACCATAGTGGAGCTCCCGGACACAATATTGACTCTTGCATCCCGTTCAAGTATAAAGTGCAACACCTAATTAGTGCCGGCTGGCTATCGTTTCAGGAGGAAGGCCCAAATGTTAAAACCAACCCGCTAGCTAGTCATGGAGGGGCTAGCGTGAACGCTGTCGAAGAGGACAGGCCATCGCGGGCAAAGAGGTTAGGAGAGGTGGCTACTTGTAGACGCTTCATCTATCAATCACTGCAAGCAGCGGGCATAGTCTCCCGTGGTGGAGACGAAAGGGATGAATGTTTGTTTCACCTCGGGGAGTCGCATGACATGGAAACCTGTCCCGTGGTGGAAGAATTGCTTCAGCGGCTCATGGATTACGGGCAGCTTGAAGTGTCCATAGGAGGGAGGGAAGAACCACAAATTTGCATGCAGTCGGAAGAGAAGGTTCCTCTAACCCCCAAGGCCCTAGTGATATGTTTTACTAGGAAAGGGATCGGCTCCACACCCATATACCCCCGGGCGGCGCCCAAGCCAACGCCATTTGCATATCAAAGTAATAAGGCCATTCCGTGGAAGTATACCCCTTCCGCGTCCAGCGAAAGAGTTGCAACCGAAGTTGACTCCCTATCAGCTAAGGTAACCAACATCACCGGCCTCAGTGGCGTAACCCGTAGTGGTCGGGTGTTCGCTTCCCCTCACCCGGCGGAATTTCCCTCCAAAGGGAAAGCGCCCATGATCCAAGAGCCCACAGACATAGCCACCCCCTTGAAAGAAGTAGATCCTCCAGTAGTAAGAGGGGACGAAAAGAAAGAAGGACTTCAAGGAAAAAACAGTGACTTTGGAAGAAGCCCATGAGTTCCTCTGCCTCATCCAACAAAGCGAGTTTAAGGTAGTCGAGCAACTGAATAAGACTCCGGCAAGGATCTCTTTGCTTGAACTACTCATAAACTCCGAGCCTCATCGTGCACTGTTGATGAAGGTCCTTAACAATGCCCATGTAGCACATGATATCTCGGTGGAGGGTTTCGAAGGCATCATTAATCATATAACCACCAACAATTATATCGCGTTTGCGGAAGAAGAGATTCCCGTTGAGGGGAGAGGACACAACAAGGCTCTACATGTGTCGGTGAGATGTATGGACCACGTTGTCGCAAAGGTACTTATCGACAATGGATCGAGTTTAAATGTAATGCCGAAGACCACTTTGGAAAAGCTTCCTTTTAGTGCGTCACGTTTAAAACCAAGCTCGATGGTGGTGCGAGCCTTTGATGGTACTCGGCGGGAAGTGATGGGGGAAATCGACATTCCCATTCAGATAGGCCCCCACACTTGCAACGTGGTGTTTCAAGTAATGGATATAAATCCCGCCTATAGCTGCCTCTTGGGAAGACCTTGGATTCATGCCCTGGGAGTGGTCCCTTCAACGCTTCAACAGAAGTTAAAGTTCGCAGTGGCTGGACTTTTAGTGATAGTGTCGGGTGAAGAGGATATGTTAGTGAGCTGCCCCTCCTCCGCACCGTACGTAGAAGCGGCGGAAGAATCATTGGAAACGGCTTTCCAATCCTTTGAGGTGGTGAGCTGCGCCTCGGTGGAACCAAGTCCGTCGCTACCTTCTCTCTCCAACGCGACCATAATGGTGGCGCGTGTTATGCTCAGAAACAGATTTGAGCCCGGAATGGGTCTAGGCAAGGACTGCCTCGGGAATGCCGACATGGTCGATATCAAGGGAAATCCATACAAGTATGGATTAGGGTATGAACCCGGGATGTCGGGGAGGAGGAACGTGCCGTCAAGATTTCGGGCGGATAGGGTATGGCCCGGCCGTATTAGCTAGTGTTTCACCAGCGCTAGAATGGTGTCCGAGGAGGAGGTGGCCGCAATAGAAGAGGAGTTCCCTCAAGACCCACCAAGTTTTGTGCAACCATGCTACCCCGATTCCCAAGTGGGGAACTGGCGCGTGATAAGCCAGTCAGAAGTCTATACCACTGATTCAATGTAATTAGAGCCTATAGATTTCCTTTCTCTTTTGTTTTGTGAAACCTACCTTATTAAATAAACAAAGAGATCTTGTTTCATCTGTTCTTGCGGTTCCACCTTTTCTCATATCATTTTGCATGTTTTTATTTCTTTTGTCTTGTTTGGTATAGATATGAGGGTCGATTCTTTGAGGATCCTAACAACGAGGGTTTGACAATCGATTTCGATCAAGATATAAGCCAAACAATAAATGAGGAAGAGGACGTCCTGTCGCCAGAGTTGGAGAGGTTGGTCACTCAGGAAGAACGTGAAATGAAGCCTCACCAAGAAGAAACCGAATTAGTAAACTTGGGGACCACGGAGGAAAAGAAAGAAGTAAAGGTAGGAACCGGTATGACCGCGCCTATCTGTTAAGGCTTGATAACCCTTCTTGAAGAGTATCAAGATGTCTTTGCGTGGTCATATCAAGACATGCCCGGTCTGGATTCCGACATTGTGCAGCATAAGTTGCCTTTGAATCCTGGGTCTTCCCCGGTTAAGCAAAAGTTACGAAGAATGAAACCCGAGATGTCTTTAAAAATTAAAGAAGAAGTAAGGAAGCAGTTCGATGCAGGTTTCTTAGCTGTGGCGCGGTACCCGGAGTGGGTGGCCAACATTGTCCCAGTCCCGAAAAAGGACGGCAAGGTTCGAATGTGTGTAGACTACCGGGACTTAAACCGAGCCAGTCCTAAAGACAATTTTCCCCTGCCACACATTGATATATTGGTAGATAATACAGCCAAATTCGCCCTTTTCTCATTTATGGATGGTATCTCGGGTTATAATCAAATAAAGATGGCACCCGAGGATGTAGAGAAGACCACTTTTGTCACCCTATGGGGGACATTCTGCTATAAAGTGATGGCCTTCGGGCTGAAAAATGCTGGGGCAACCTATCAGCGTGCCATGGTGGTGTTGTTCCATGATATGATGCATAAGGAAATAGAGGTCTACGTAGATGACATGATTGCCAAGTCTCGGACTGAGGACGAACACCTTGTCAATCTGCGTAAGCTGTTTGGAAGGTTGCGGAAATACCAATTAAAACTAAACCCAACCAAGTGCACCTTTGGGGTGAAGTCGGGGAAGCTGCTAGGATTTATCGTAAGTCAGAAAGGGATAGAGATAGATCCCGAGATAGTGAAGGCCATCCTTGAAATGTTAGAACCACGCACGGAGAAGCAGGTTCGGAGGTTTTTGGGCAGGTTGAATTATATCGCGAGATTTATCTCGCAACTCACCCCTACCTGTGAGCCCATTTTTAAGCTTTTACGTAAGAACCAGGCGGTCCTGTGGAACAGTGACTGCCAAGAAGCCTTCGAGAAGATCAAACAGAGTCTCGCAAATCCCCCAGTGCTCATGCCACCTATAACAGGAAGACCTCTTTTCCTATACATGACCGTGTTGGACGAGTCTATGGGGTGCGTGTTGGGTCAGCATGATGATTCTGGGAAAAAGGAGCAAGCCATTTACTATCTGAGCAAGAAGTTTACCGCATGTGAGATGAATTACTCAATGCTGGAAAGGACGTGTTGTGCTCTGGTATGGGCATCACATCGGCTTAGGCAGTATATGCTCAGCCATACCACGTGGCTTATTTCCAAAATGGATCCCGTGAAATACATCTTTGAAAAACCGGCCCTCACGGGACGAATTGCTAGGTGGCAGGTACTATTATCTGAATTCGATATCGTTTACGTCACCCAAAAAGCGGTAAAGGGAAGTGCCTTAGCAGATTATTTGGCCCAGCAACCCCTCCAGGATTATCGGCCGATGCACCCCGAGTTCCCAGATTAAGATATCATGGCCCTGTTTGAAGAGAAGCGGACGCACGAGGACATAGACAAATGGATTGTTTGCTTCGATGGGGCATCTAATGCTTTGGGCCATGGAGTAGGGGCAGTCCTTGTATCCCTGGATGATCAGTGTATTCCTTTCACGGCTAGGCTAGGTTTTGATTGTACCAACAATATGGCCGAGTACGAAGCATGCACCCTCGGGGTTCAGGCGGCCATTGATTTTGATGTAAAACTACTCAAGGTGTATGGAGACTCAGCTTTGGTGATACGCCAGTTGAAAGGAGAATGGGAAACTAGGGATCCGAAGTTGATACCCTATCAAACTCACATCTTGAGGTTAGCCAAGTACTTTGACAACATTTCGTTCCACCACATACCTCGGGAAGAGAATCAAATGGCTGATGCACTAGCCACCCTGGCATCCATGTTTCAACTTGCCCCACACGGGGATCTGCCGTACATCGAATTCAAATCTCAAGGCAGGCCGCCATATTGTTATGCAATAGAGGAAGAGCGGGATGGGAAACCGTGGTATTTCGACATCAAGCAGTATGTCGAGAACACAGAATACCCACCAGGGATTTCTGACAATGACAAAAGGACGTTGAGGAGATTGGCTACTGGTTTCTTTGTAAGTGGTACCATCCTGTACAAACGAAACCACGACATGACCCTCCTACGATGCATAGATGCCAAAGAGGCGAAATTCATGATTGAGGAGATCCACGAGGGTTCCTTTGGGACACATGCCAATGGGCATGTTATGGCCAGAAAAATCCTTAGGGCCGGTTATTATTGGCTCACCATGGAAAGCGATTGCTGCGCTCATGTTTGGAAATGTCATAAATGTCAGGCATACGCGGACAATGTCAATGTTCCGCCACATCCTCTGAATGTTATGTCCGCCCCTTGGCCCTTTTCCATGTGGGGAATAGATGTCATTGGGGCCATCGAACCCAAAGCGTCGAATGGTCACCGCTTCATTCTTGTGGCGATAGATTACTTCACCAAATGGGTCGAAGCAGCTTCTTATACTAATGTCACAAGGAATGTGGTAGTTAGATTCATAAAGAAGGAGCTGATTTGTCGATACGGACTCCCCAAGAAGATCATTACTGACAATGGCACCAATCTGAACAACAAGATGATGCAGGAAATGTGCGAAGACTTCAAGATCCAGCATCATAACTCTACCCCTTATCGGCCAAAGATGAATGGGGCTGTAGAGGCTGCGAATAAGAATATTAAGATGATTGTTCAAAAGATGATAGTGTCATACAAAGATTGGCATGAGATGTTGCCTTTTGCCCTACACGGATACAGAACCTCAGTACGAACTTCTACTGGGGCAACGCCGTATTCCTTGGTTTATGGGATGGAAGCAGTGCTTCCATTTGAGGTAGAGGTTCCTTCTCAGAGGATAATGGCGGAGTCAGGCCTAGAAGAGTCAGAATGGGCTCAAGCACGCTATGACCAACTTAACCTTATTGAAGGTAAGCGTTTGGCCGCCATGAGCCATGGGCGTTTGTATCAACAAAGGATAAAGAACGCATTTGACAAGAAGGTACGCCCGCGCAAGTTCAACGAGGGGGACCTCGTGCTGAAGAAAATGTCCCATGCTGTTAAAGATAATCGAGGCAAGTGGGCCCCGAATTATGAAGGATCTTTCGTGGTGAAAAGAGCTTTTTCTGGGGGTGCTCTGATACTCACCCACATGGATGGCGAGGAGTTGCCCTCGCCCGTGAACTCCGTTGTAGTTAAACGATATTACGCTTGAAGTCTGGGGCAATCGAGAGGACCGTTGCATGTTTTTATTTCTGAGTTTTTTCTCGTTCTTCTTGGTTTCCTCTAAGATTCCCATTCACTGTATTTGTCTCGTTTCTTTGAAAAGGAAAAATGGGCGAGGTTTCAGTCCTCCCTTTGGTTTCAAACTTTGTGTTTTAATTTGTTATAACTTGAGCCCTCTTCGCTCGGTGTATGGGGTGCCCCAAACACTTATTTAAAATTGAATCTAACCAGCCTTCGCTAAGATAAAATCATCGCATTAGAAACATTCATACATGCACATGCACATGCATATCTTATGATAGCAAGGAGCAGAATCGTCTCAGGCCACGGCCAGAAGTCAAGACAAGTCAATGGCAGAAATCGACCAAGGTAAGACGATGACCGGTCACGATTGGCCGCATATTGTTTGTCTCCTACTTGCAGGTACTTAGGCAGGGAGGCGAATGGAGGATAGGATCGCAACCGACCAATCGTCACCCCTTCCCGGCGTTGGGTCAGCGGAGAACGTCGCTGCAAGGCAGCCCAGTATCCTTTGAATTCGCAGTATTTTACTACTATTGTTTGTTTTTTAAGTAATCAACGCTAACCCATAAGAGGGAGGGGGGCGCATGGTTAATGCACCCTTAAAAAAAAAATAAAAAATTTGGCAGGTTAGCTCGCTTGGGCGAGCCGAGCTCGCCTGGGCGAGCAACCCCTGCACTCAACATATAAACGAGGGAGGGGAACGTTTTTGTATCCAAAAACTTCCCCCCCCCCCCCTTCATTCAAAAGAGTGGACTCACGAAGGCTTGCGGTTTTTGCTCCCCTAAGCCACTTTTGGGTGCATTTTGCTTTCATTTTTGGTGTTTCTACTCACTCCAAGAAGTAAGTATTCAATCCTTGAGTTTTTAGCTTTCCCTTGATGTGTTTTCTTCATCTTTTGGTGCTCTAAATTGTGAGAACGTGCTTATATTTGTGAGGCAGTTTTGGGTTGCTTTGATGCTTGTTTTCTTGAGTTGAGGATTTGAATGAGAAGGCCTTAGGCCTAGGTTGTATTCTGAAGCAATGGGGCATGCCACATTGCTCCCATTCTCTTGCAATTTATGTCCCAATGTGCGCCCACCGAGTGTTCGGTGAAATGCCCCAACGATATATGGGTATGATTTTGCAAAATTGGGATGTTGGGACTGTTATATATATAGAGAGACAACATAGGAGAGGCAAAATAGGTGCCCGAATGCAATTCCAAGTTTAGGAACCCAAACTTTCTAGCTTCAATACAAGAAGACATACTCATGGCTAGGAATCCAAAATTTGGTTTTAGAATTAGAAAGGCATGAAAATTAGGACTTGCTTGTGAGAGTTTTTGTTTGAATTCGGGCTGCCCCATATGTGATACCTTGCACCTAAGTAATACGAAAAATACCTTGCAATAGTATGTATATATGGGTAAATAAAAGGGGCATGAAATTCTTTGCAAAGGGTGAATGAATATTGAGGTCGCTTCCTAAATGAATGTATGATAGCATGGGATTCCCTTTTGAGTGCAAGTATGTGCATAATGTAAATAGCTTGCCAATATGTGTAAGTGTGAGTGAAACAATGAAAGTTTGTATGGTATATATATTTCGAGTGTGTGTAGGTAGTTTGTGATAGCAAATGTTTAGGACATAGTTAAGTGTATATTTTGACGCAATGCCTTGAGCGTGAGAGTGTGTGTTCTTTTCAAATGCATATATATATGTATGACAACTAGAATGTGTTGGATGGCCTCTATGTTGATAAATAGTAGGATATTCTACACATACGCATGTGCATAAATGTGTTACTTTAAACGTGCGCATGAGTCCGTTCTAAACCGGGGGGGATTAGCATGACGTTTTTTTTGCGTTAAGATAAGCATTATGTTGTAAAACTAACTTCTAAATGTTTGTTCTCGCAGGAAATGGCCCCGAGGAAACTTGCCTCAAAGAGATCCAGGAAGGATAAAGCGGCCGAAGGAACCAGTTCCGCTCCCGAGTATGACAGTCACCGTTTTAGGAGCGCTGAACACCAGCAGCGCTTCGAGGCCATCAAGGGATGGTCATTTCTCCGGGAGCGAGGCGTCCAGCTCAGGGACGATGAGTATACCGATTTCCAGGAGGAAATAGTTCGCCGGCGGTGGGCACCACTGGTTACCCCCATGGCCAAGTTCGATCCAGACATAGTCCTCGAATTTTATGCCAATGCTTGGCCTACAGAGGAGGGCGTGCGAGATATGAGGTCCTGGGTGAGGGGTCAGTGGATCCCATTTGATGCAGATGCTATCAGTCAGTTCCTGGGATACCCTTTAGTGCTGGAAGAGGGTCAGGAGTGCGAGTATGGCCAGAGGAGGAACCGGTCCGATGGGTTCGATGAGGAGGCCATCGCCCATTTGCTATGTATACCGGGGAAGGATTTTGCCCGGACTGCTGCCGGGAGACGGGTGCGGATCATGCGCACCAACATGACCACCCTGACTCAGATCTGGATGACTTTGCTGCTCAGCAATATCCAGCCCAGCGATCATAATTCCGACCTCCCCCTGCCGAAGTGTCAGCTGGTGTATGCCATCCTGACATGGATGAGCATTCACGTGGCTCAGTTAATCACTGATGCCATCTATCTATTTGTAGGTATGGCGCCTACCAGGCACTCTCTGGACCCGAATAAGTCCAACAGGGCCCTAGGATTTCCCGCCTTGATCACAGGACTCTGCCAGTCGTTCGGAGTCCCCGTCACACCTAGCAAGGTGATTCGGCCGCCCATCACCCGAGCTTTTATTGAGAAGTATTGCACACAGAGACAGGCCCAGGGGATGCTCTGTAGGCCGCAGACGCGCCGCCACCTCATCAGGCTGGCCCAGCTGGATCATTTGATACGGAGCAGTATTTGTGGCATTTGGTTCGCCAGCAGGCGGCCAACCACCAGGCGCATGTACAGACCCATGATTGTCTTTACCAGTTGAGCCTCTGCTTGCAGAGCCAGGGTTTTACTTCTTTTCCGTGCCCTACTCCGGACCAGTTCAGGGCAGAGGTCGCATGGCCTGGAGATTGGCCTAAGGCCCGGGCAGGAGAGGCACCAGTAGAGGCTCCCAACGAGGCAGATGAGGCCCGCGAGGACGAGGAGATGGCCGATTTACTTGATTTCTTAGGAGGGAGCGGAGCCACATGATTGGGAGATCCCTTGGTCCATATTTCTTTTTGTTTCCATTTTTCTTGTTATATATCATCTTATTTTTGTTTGGCTAAGGGACTAACGTTTGTTTTGTGTTGATTGACCTTTGTTTTGTACATACATGTCATTTGAGTTGTTACGTCGGTACTTGTTTCATTGTTGTCAATAATGTTTGTTGAAATTCCGGAACCGTGTAGAGTTTTTCATTTAGGAACGTCATCCTAAAAAATAAAATGAACCAAAAATCCTAATAAAAAGAGAGAAGCGTTGTGAATAAAATTCATGTTCGTAAAGAAAAGAAAAGGTTTTTATTTATATATATGTGTAAAAGGAAAGTGTGTATAAAAGGATTCTTGCGTGTAAATGATGCGTGGAAAGGAATTCTTGTGTGTGTGAGCAATGAGTGTATATGAAGAAACTTTTGTGTGAACCATAAGTGTGTGTTGGGAAAAATGAAAAATCTTTGAATGTAAATAGGGTTTGTATATAGACCGTGTGACGTAAAGAGAAGAGTTCTAATGCGTGTACAGAAAAAGTTTGTCATGTATAAGAATGTAGATGTACAAAGAAAAGTTTTCCTCATAAAGGACCGCAGGTGTATAATTTTAGTGGATATATATAAAAATAAAACAAAAAGGAAAAAGAAAGAAAGACCGCGAAGGTCGACATGTTATAGTTAAGAAGTATAAATCATTCGTAAAGAGCAAACGTATCTTCTGGAAACAAGGGACTGATGCTAAGAGTTTATTTTCCGGAATGAACCGAGATAAGGATGGATGAATTCATTGAACTGATGAAAGAACATAACTTGGAAACGTTGGGTCTGTCTGTGTAAATTCCCAACCGTAGTATCACAATGCCATAAACGGGATGCTTGAGTGCCCACCTGGCTGTAGCCATGACTAATTTTGCACGTTGTTTTCAAATCATCATTGTCACAAATGCCTTATGGAATAATAAGGAAGTTCGGCCCGAAATCGACACCTTGACACCCAAATTTGTTTTGCCCCAGATATCAAGATTGGGGTTCCCACGATAAAAGACCCCACTGAGACACAACCTTAGACCTTTCTGAACCTTGGCCTATAAAAAAGGAATCCTCATCCTTTCCCCCGAAGCAAAGGACAGCGGAATCTCCTTAAGGGAGAGCGAATAGAATGCTAAAACCCAATTTCCCAAAGAAAGGGATGGGGGAAGGAGAAGAAAAAAAGAAGGAAGAAATGGGAAGAAAAAAAAAAGAAAAAAGAAAAGAAAAGAAAGAAAAAGAATAATAAAAAAGAAAGAAAAAGAAGGATTCTCGATCAAAGATCGAAAGGAAGTGAAAATGGAAAAGATCGGAGGAAAACAGAGTAATTCCCGATCAATGAAAGAAAGGGAATGGAAAATCTTCAGACCAGATAAATTTTCGGCAAAATAAGTGACTGTCAGCAAAGGAAAACCCATTTTTGGTGTGTCTTTTCCTTTCGAATTGCCACTCAAAATCATTCTCGACTAGCGATATCCCACCCCACATGAACAAAGAGGAAAAGACCGAAACACCCAGCTTCCTCTCCAAAAACACTACCCTCGAGAAAATCCTATTGGTCCGTGATCGTACGTTTGATCTTTGATTCGATAGGAAGTCATGTGCAAAATAAAGTCATGGTGCAGTTATGGTTTGGGAATAGGATAAAACACTTGCATGTGTGAGTTTTATACACTATGAGTGATTTATTTTCAGCTTAGCCCGATGTTTCCCCTGCATGTTCATTTAAAAGCTAAAGGTTGACATCCTGCCCTTCATTCTCGATTACAAGGAAGATTACCCTTAGCACAAGTATATTGTTTCTCTAAGATATGGTGCTCTCGCGAATGATTTATTTTTCTTTGAAAAAAGCATGTTTGCTTTTTAGGTGGGAAAAAACCGGTGGACCATTCGGTCCTACCAACCCTTTTTCGGAGCCCCATGAATTGCGTTTTCGTTCATGCGTCCTCCACCCACGAGTTTGGAGTCATGCGTAGTGATTGCTTAGTGCAATTCTCCATTCTCAATCCTTTTTCGGAGCCCCATGAATTGCGTTTTCGTTCATGTGTCCTCCACCCACGAGTTTGGAGACATGCGTAGTGATTGCTTAGTGCAATTCTCCATTCTCAACCTTTTTTCGGAGCCCTATGAATTGCATTTTCGTTCATGCGTCCTCCACCCACGAGTTTGGAGCCATGCGTAGTGATTGCTTAGTGCAATTCTCCATTCTCAACCCTTTGGGAGCCCCATGAATTGCGTTTTCGTTCATGCGTCCTCCACCCATGAGTTTGGAGCCATGTGTAGTGATTGCTGAGTGCAATCCTCCATTCTCCAGAGTTTTTCATCGTCAAGGGCGGATCCTCTTGACTGGAAATGTGATCTTTGTTATTTTCCCGATTGTTTCCTTTTCCCAAATGTGTATATTATTTTTGTTGTTGTTGTTGTTGTTTGTATTATGTTGTGCAGAAAAGAAAAAGAAGGAGTAGAGACGAGAGTCGTCATGGACTAATCACGGAAAGGGCCAGACGGACGAAATCAGTGTCTTATCTTTGCTTTCCTCTTATCTCCGATAGAAGGTAAGTAAAGAGGGGCAACTGTCATACCCTAATTTCGTCCGGGGATTATTACTTGATGACATGCAACCTTTGGTTAGCCGCTTTGAGATTACTTGGCGTCCTTTGTTGCACAATAAATGAAGTCCCGAGACGTGTCAGAAATCAAAAGGAAGCAGGCTTACGCGATCCGTGAAATTCTGTAATATGGCGGAAATCGAAAAGAGGTGTTTTTGCGTAATCCGTGAGTTTCCGTAACTTCTTCGAAAGCAAAAAAAGAGTAAATACATAATCCGTAAGGATTCGTAACCTTGCGGAAGGAAAATAAGTATCGTTACGAAATTCGTGAAGTTTCATAACTTTACGGAAAAAGAATTACCAAAAAAAGTAGAAGGGGATGCATTTAGTAAAAAGGGGGGTACAAATAGCAATCTGGCTCACTTGGGCCTTCCAGATTCTTCCTCCAGAAGGCTGTTGCTTCTGGAGGAAGCAACCTTGCTCGCCTGGGCGAGCTGGGTGGCAAGCTCCTCCCCTATTTTGCTATAAATATGGGGAGGAGTGAAGAAGAAAAGGGTTCAGCCTTCTTAGCACTTCTCATTCTCTCGAAATTACTGAGGAAAATTATTTCCGTGAAGAAAATCCAAGTCGAGGCGCTTCCGTAACGTTTCCGTGAGTAATTACGCGAAGATTCTCGACCGTTCTTCAACATTCATCGTTCGTTCTTCGTTTTCTTCAGTCTTCAACGGGTAAGTACCTCAAACCGAGCTTTTTAATTCATTCTATGTACCCGTGGTGGTCCACATTTTGTTTCATGTATTTTTATTCTCGTTTTCATTCGCTTTTTATACCCCCTTTTGACGTGCTTAAGTCATTTCTCGCCTAATCTAAAAATAAAATAAATTTCCACCGATCGTTTGAATTGTATCATCCGTTAATTTCGGTTAAAATGAATTCCGACTGTTCGGTCATGCCGTAACCACGTTGGAAATCAAAAAAGAGGTAAAATAATAATATAATAATAAAAAAATGCCTTTTAGTAAAATAAAGCGAAAAATCAATCGGACGTTTTCTCTTTGGGATTTCTCATTCTTAATTGAATTGACTAATAACTAAAGTGAAACTAAGGCTAAAATCAAATCGCCTAGTCAAGCTCGTCCACAAAAATAGGGTTTTGAAAGTTTATCATTTCAGTTTCTTACCATGTAAAATGGATCATTTTTAAGGTCCAATGCCTTAAAATGATCACCTTTCAAGTAAAAAGAATCACTTGATTCACGCATAAGAAAGAACTACGTAGGTCTGATTTCCTCTTTGATGGAGGGTACATAGGAGCAAAAGTCCCGCTTTTGTCGACCTCAAAAAATAAAAAAGAACTAAAAGTTAAGATAACACAATTTCTACAATTCTAAAAAATAGGCTGTTGTCCTTTGAGACAAACGTGAGAGGTGCTAATACCTTCCTCAAGCGTAAATACAATTCCCGAACTTAGAATTTTCATTTTGACCGGTTTCCTTCGGTTTTCCCGATGTTTTCCAGAAATAAACGTTGGTGGCGACTCCGCGCATCTTTCCTCCTTTGGAAAGCGCACCCGTGAGCCTCACCTTCGCTCGCCCGCAAAAGGGCACGTTGTGACAGGTGGAAATTTATTTTATTTTTGATTAGGCGAGAAAATGACTTAAATAAATGACTAAAGCACGTCAAAAAGGGGTACGGAAAGTAAATGAAATGAAAAATAAAGGCACGCGAAACATGTGGGGACCACTAAGGGTACATAGAATGAATTGAAAAGTTTGATTTCGGGAACTTACAGGTTGAAGACCGAAGAATGACGAAGAACGAACAAAGAACGACGAAGAAGGGTGGAAAAACTTCGCGAAATCACCCACGAAAACATCTCGGAAGCGTTACGGAAGCGCCTCGACTTGGATTTTCTTCACGAAAACAATTTTTCTCACTAATTTTAAGTGATTCTCAAATACCAGGAGGGTTGAACGTTTTTGTTCTGCCCTCCTCCCCCTATTTATGAGGGAAAAGAGGGAGGAGCTTGCCACCCAGCTTGCCCAGGCGAGCTAGGTTGCTTCCTCCAGAAGGCACCGCCTTCTGGTGGAATTTCCTGGAAGGCCCAAGTGGGCCTAATTGCTATTTGTACCCCCCTGTTTACTAAATACACCCCTGCCTTTTTTGCTGATTCTTTTTCCGTAACGTTATGGAACTTTACGAATTACGTAACGATTCTTGTTTTCTTTCCGTAATGTTACGAAACCTTACAAATTACGTAATCATCCCTTTTTTGGCTTCCGGAATTATACGGAACTTTCACGGATTGTGCAACAATGCTTCCTCTTGACTTCCGGCATGTCACGAAACTGCACGGATTGTGCAAGAATGCTTTCTTTTGACTTCTGGCATGTCACGGAACTTCACGGATTGCCTAACGATGGGTGCCAAGTACCTCGAAGTGGTCAAACGAGGGTTGCATCCTAACAAACGGATAGTCCCCGGACGAAATTAGAGTATGACAGTTGCCCCTCTTTACTTGTCTTTTATTGGAGATAAAAGGGAAGTAAAGATAAGACACTAATTTCGTTCGAGCGAAACACCATTCAGCTGGTCAATCTCCCCGCTAGCGGAACTTGCAAAAATTTTGAAAATGATCAGCACCGAACGACAACATCATCCTGATACTTCCGAATTTGTTCCTCTTGGTTGACAAAAGGCGCATAATGACCATAATTTGTCTCTGCGTGCCATCGGACACGATTGGGCCTGGATGGAAAGGCGCAGAATAACCATAATTTTTCTCTGCGTGCCATCGAACATGATCGCCTCTGGATGGCGAAAGGGTGTGCGGAATGACCATAATTTGCCTCCGCCCACCACTCGACTCACTGCTCCTGAATGACAAAGGGTGCAGAATGACCATAATTTTTCTCTGCGCGTTTATCACTTGAGTTGCTGCTCCTGAATGACAAATGGCGCAGAATGACCATAATTTTTCTCTGCGCGTTTATCACTCGACTCGCTGCTCCTGAATGACAAAGGGCGCAGAATGACCATAATTTGTCTCTGCGCGTTTATCACTCGACTCGCTGCTCCTGAATGACAAAGGGCGCAAAATGACCATAATTTGTCTCTGTGCGTTTATCACTCGACTTGCTGCTCCTGAATGACAGAGGACGTAGAATGACCATAATTTGTCTCTGCGCGTTTATCACTCGTCGAGTCTTACAGATAGCAAAAGCGTGCGGATGACCATAATTTGTCTCCGCATGTCATCAGGCCCGCCGCCTCTGGATGACAAAAGGCGTAGAATGACCATAATTTGTCTCTGCGTGCCATCGGACACGATTGTGTCTAAATGACGAAAAGGAGAGCGGAATGACCATAATTTGTCTCTGCATGTCATCAGGCCCGCCGCCTCTGGATGACAAAAGGCGTATAATGACCATAATTTGTCTCTGCGTGCCATCAGACATGACTATGTCTGAATGGCGAAAAGGTGAGCGGAATGACCATAATTTGTCTCCGCATGTCATCGGGCCTGCTGCCTCTGGATGACAAAAGACGAAGAATGACTATAATTTGTCTTTGCGTGCCATCGGACACGACTATGTCTGAATGGCGAAAAGGTGAGCGGAATGACCATAATTTGTCTCCGCATGTCACATGACCTCAGGGTCAGTATGACAGAGATTGTGGGGGCGGTCGACAAAAGCGAGGCTCTTGCTCCTACGTATCCTCAATGAGGAACTCAGACCTACGTAGTTCTGGATAACTTGTGAGACTAAAAAAGCCTCGGTGCTTTCTTTACTAAAATGCGAACATGCTTTAATAAAGAGACAAAACTTCCAACTGATTAGAGCAACATATGCTTTTTGGATAAAAAACAATGTGTCTACCGGGGAAGGAGACTATGCTGATGAAATCTTCTTATAACCGTAAATGAGATTTTGGATGTTAGCATTTCGCTTCTAAAATGACCATTTAGAGGAAACACTGGGTTCAACAAAAATAGAAGAAAATCACTCAAAGTGTATCGATCTCACACAGGTAAGTGTTTCATCCTAATTTCGAACCATAGATATGTCATGACTTGGCTTTGCAAATCATTTCCTATCAAATCAAGGATTACATGCGTGATCATGGATCAATAGGACTTTTTCTTGGGAATGGTTTGTTTTCTTGGTGGGAAATTTGGCTTTGAGTGTTTTTGGTCTTTTCCTTTTTTGTTTTTGTTTAGTGTGAGGCGAACAAGTCACCGACGCACATGATTTTTGTTGGCAACCGAAGGGAGAGGACCACTTTAGGTCGTGGTTCCCTTTCTTTTCTTGTTTACTTGGTGACAATTTTGTATTGTTCAGATATTGTCTGGTCCGAAGACCTTTCTTCACATTTCTTCTATTTTCTTCCGATCCTTGATCGGGAATTTTCTTTCTTTGGCTTTCTTCCGATTTTTTGATTGGGAATTTTCTCCTTTTCTCTTTTTTTTTTCTTTTTTTAGTTTTCTTCCTAGAGCAAGGTTTATGATAAGTTGGGATTTTGGACCAAGGCTTGTAGGATGATTGGATATGGTATGTGTCAGGGTTTGGCCAGCGTTTCAGGGATAAAGGGGATGTCCCACATTATTTCCATGACACCAATGCAATAATGATGATTAGGAAATTTTATGCAAAACTAGTCATGCATGCACCTATGGGGACACTCAAGCATCAAATTTTTATGGTCATGTGATACTAGGGCTCAGGATTCATTTTCTCTACTTTAGTCAACCCAGTGTTTCCAAAATATGTTCTTTTATCAATTTGTGCATTCATCCGAGTCTATTTTTGGGTGTTCGGGAAAACTTTCACAGCGTTCATCTTTCAAGTGTATACACATTTTTTTTCAAAAACTGGTTATGATCAATGAATTTTCAAAGAAAAGTTGGAAGTTATCTCCTTTCACAAGCATGTTGTTTTCTAGCTAGACAACTTTTTATTTTCTTTTTTTCTTCCTTCTTTTTCTTTTATTGCTTGCTCTTTTTTTTTCTTTCCTTTTTCTGTTTTAGGTTATTATCAGTTATTCATTTTCTCTCCCTTTTTTTCTTTTTCTCTCTAAAAAAGATCGTGCGGACGGGGGCGCACACTACCTACTTACGTCCAACCACAAGGTAAACGCATGAAATGGTAAGTCACAAAAAACGGTGACGAAATAACTGAGAGCCATAACGACAAAAATTTCTAACAGAAACGAAAAATAATAATAGTAATGTTAGTAACCATATGGACAAAAACAGAAAATAGTAATGTCAACAACAATATAGACAATACACCAACTGATGGCATCAACAATCACCTGAGCCACGTTAGACTTATCCGGGTCTAGAGGGTGCCTGGTGGGTGGCATACCTGCAAACAAATAGATGGCATCAACAATCACCTGAGCCACATGGACGCTCATCCATGTCAGGATGGCATACACCAACTGACACTTCGGCAGAGGGAGATCGGAGTTATGATCGCTAGGCAAGACATTGCTGAGCAGCAATGTCATCCACGTCTGGGTCAAGGTGGTCATGCTAGTGCGCATGATCCGCACCCGCCTCCCTGCAGCGGTCTGGGCAAAATCCTGCCCCGGTGTGCATAACAGCTGGGCAATGGCCTCCTTGTCGAACCCATCGGCCCTGTTCCTCCTCTGACTGAACTCGCACTCCTGGCCTTCCTCCAACACTAACGGGTCTCCCAGGAACTGGCTGAGGGCATCTGCGTCAAAAGGAATCCACTGACCCTTCACCCATGAACGCATGTCTCGAACTCCCTCCTCTGTGGGCCAAGCATTAGCATAAAACTCCAAGACTACCTCAGGGTCAAACTTAGCCATGGGAGTCACCAGCGACGTCCAATGTCGGCGAGCTATCTCCTCCTGAAAATCTGTGTACTCATCCTCCCTGAGATGGACGCGCCTCTCTCTGTGAAACGACCATCCTTTGATGGCCTCGAAGCGCTGCTGGTGCTCGGCGCTCCGGAAATGGTGGCTATCAAACTCGTGGGCGGCACTGGACCCTTCCTTGATCTCTTCATGGAAAGCTTTTTCGGAGCCATTTCCTGCGAGGACAAACGTTTGGAAAGTTAATTTACAAGGAAATGCTATTTTAAAGCAAAAATGGCATACTAATATTTTCGACTTAGAACAAACTTGTGCACACATTTCCCTGAAGAAGAACATTTATGAACGTGCAGACGCGCAAAATATCCTACTATCTATATCAATATACAAGGATATTCAAAATATCCTAGCTACTTATATCCCACACATATTCTTTTGAAAAGAATTCATATACGCAAGCTCGAGGTATTATGCCAAAATTACATATGTCCGTATTCAAAGTATTTTGCTACCAAAAATTACATACGCACATTCGAAGTATTTTATTAACATAAAAATTAATACAGGTTTTTTGTTGTTATGCACATTTGAGAACCAATTTCATGTCATGCACACACTTGCATTTATTTGAAAAGGAATTTTCATGCCATCTATCTACACTTTGAAAGGCAATTCCACATCATATGTTCATTTTGGGCAGCATTCTCGTGCCACATTCAAACGCGTGTACATTTATAAAGCGCTTGACCACCTATTCAACATATACACATTTTATTTGAAGCGTATTTGTCTCTTGCTGATGCAATCCTACCCCGCAAGGGCATTGGATAGAAGACTCAAAGTAGATTGGGCCAGAGATCCAAGGGAAGGCCCTAGGGTTCTCATGAGCCTTAGGGTAGATTTTGAGCCCATGGGCTAAGTATGGGTCCGATTATCTTTGTAAATATTAGAATAGGTTTTTTCCTTCGTTTAGGCCTTGTATTTTGGCCATTCTAGTAGTATAGGGTTTTAGCCTTGTATTTCGAGGCATTTTGAGTAGTCTTTGTAGTATGGACTTTTTTTGTATTTTCATGTATTTTGTCATGGGGGTGAGCTTAGCAATTATAGGGGGTGTGTGGCTAAGTTCTAGCTTCTCATCTCAAGGAGGTGAGCTTAGCTATTAGAGAGGTGTGTGTAGCTAAGCTCTAGCTTCTTTAGGAATCTTTTCAAGGAAGCTTCTCAAGGAGGTAAGCTTAGTTATTAGAGGGGTGTGTGTAGCTAAGCTCTAGCTTCTCAAGGAAGTTTTCTCAAAGAAGCTTCTCAAGGAAGTTTTCTCAAGAAAGCTTCTCAAGGAAGCTACTTAGTCTATAAATAGAAACATGTGTAACACTTGTTGTAACTTTGATGAATGAGAGTCTTGTGAGACATACTTCAAAGTTCCACATCTCTCCCTCTTTTATTCCTTCAATTTCGTGCTCCCCCCTCTCTCTTTCTCTCCCTCTTTCTTTTCCTCCATTGAAGCATCCTTCCAAGCTTCTTATCCAAGGCTCATCTTGGTGGTGAAGCTCCTTCTTCCATGGCTTATTTCCTAGTGGATAGCCCCTCCTCTCACCTCTTCTCCTTTGTCTTCCGCTGCATCTCCATGGTGGAAAATCACCATTAAAGGACCTCATTGAAGCTCAAAGATCCAGCCTCCATAGAAGCCCCACAAGCAAGCTTCCATCAAGTGGTAATCTGAGCACAAGAGCTTCAAGTAGGTGCTCCTTAAACCTCCATTAATTTTTTGCTTTACCTTCTCTTCCATTGTTGTTTCTTCATTTTTCTCCATGTATCTCCCCACATGTCTTGTGATAAATGTTGTTAACATGATTCTTTAGAGTTTCCACCGATTAAACTTGCTATAGAAGCTAGATTTTATTGTCTATGGTTCAAATTTCTTGTTCTTGTTCTTGAACCATGAATTGTGTTGAGTTTAGGTTCCTTTGAGTTTTGTCTTGTTATTTTTTGTGGATGAAACCTAAACCATAAAATTCTTACAAAAATATTAAAGTAGAAGAAAACCTCAAAAATCTAGAGTGACTTGTTCACCTATTGTAGTTTGGTCATAGAAGTCATGTCTAGTCATGAAACTTGTCACATAAGATTTCTTATGTTGTGCAGAATTTTATTTTCTTGTTTCTTTGTCTAACTCATTTGTTCATGAGTGTATGAAATTCTTTTAGCCTATTATTTGATTTGAGTCAAATCTTTCATGTTGATTAGTCCTTAACATGTTCATGCAAAATTCTTAGAGAGTCTTTGATTGTGAACCTTTTCTTGAACTTTTTGGTTTCCTTATGATTGTGTCTATTGTGAATTTGAGTTTTGGTGATTGAATTGCTGGCTGCAATGTTGATCCTAAGTAAAAATTGAACTCCTAAAACTGTGGTAAACAATCCTAGTGAGTTCAACATACATAGGAAGGTTGAAAGTAAGCCCAAGGCAATCAATATACCATGCTTAAAAAAAAATCGCTGGTGCTAGCAGCTTGGACATACAAACTTGTAAAAATTACTGAGAATTGGTTACTTCGAATTTTGAGCTGAAAATTTTACTGAATTTTCTAGACATTTGGAAAAACGTTAGAAAAAAAGAAACAAGTGATTTGGATAAAATGAAAAAAATACTAAAAATCACACAAGTTTGCAGGAAAATCAATATCCAGAAAAAAAAGGTGAAAGGGAAGTGTGCTTGTTGTTTTGGCTCAAAATTTATTCTATAATTGGAAATTTCAATTGAAAATTACTGTGAAAACAAGTTCCAAAGCTAGAGGTTTGTTGAGTCTTTTTTTTTTTAGTTTTTTTACTCTACTCTAGAGCCATTCTAAGTTTCTCTGAGTCCTAGCTTGCTTCTATGTCCTTTTCATTGCTTTAATTGTTAGGTCATCCTTGAAAAATTGTCTTGTTAAAACTCCATTGGTTTAGCTTTCATTTCATTTTTTTTGGTCTTTGGTTATTGCTTATCTCTTTGTTTCCTTGTTTGTGGGTTGCCATATAGGGAATTGGAACGAGGATTGGTGTCATCCTTTGAAGAATTTGAGTCAAGAAGAAAGGGGCCAACCACCTTAAGAACTATTGGACTAAGAAGCCCTCCAAATTGAGTGAATCACAAAGAGAGAACAACCTCCAAAATTGAGGACCGTTTTGTAATTTTGTAATTTGCAATTTACTTACCTTCATTGCTTTCAAGTTTTTTAACAAAAATGCCTTTCATTGGAAGTGTGTTGGGAGCCTCCAATAGGTTACCAAACTTCCATTTGTGTGTAATAATTTTAGGCAATTTTTCCTTAGAATAGTGAGTGCTTTGTTGGGAACCTTGAATGTGGTCATCCAAACACTCTTAGGATTCTCCTAGTTTACATTTCTTGCTTACTTTCATAGCTTATTTCCTTTACCTTCCATTGTCAAACCGCCTAGATAGCTTTCCTTTTACCAATTAGTTTTTACCTTATCTTTCACACCTCTTTTAGTGTTTATTTTGGCTAGTTTCAACCATAGTTTCTTTTACCTTTTGTTTACAAACCTCCAACAAGAAAGAACCACAACTTAGGAACCAACATGAGTCATCATTCATCTAGTGTTAATGGAAAGGGTACTAGTCATAAAGACCCTTTATCTAGAATCTTAGATGAGTTGAGTTCCCTCAAGTTATGGAAAGAAAAACAAGAGAGAAAAGAAAAAGGAAAAAAAGAGAGGAAGAAATAAGTCAAGATGAAAGAAAGAAAATAAGAGAGGAAGAAAGAAGAAAAATAATGAAAGAAATGAAAACAGAAAAATATGCCTCCTATAGTAGTCATAACTCTTGCAAGAGCCTAAGTGAAGAACTTCGTGACTATTACAAAGGAAGGCATAGGTCACATCTTAGACCTCACTCCCATAGAAGAGAAAAGGAAAGAAAGCCTCAAGAGGCTAAAATTAACCTCCCATACTTCCATGGGAAGGACAATGTAGAGGCTAACTTAGTTTGGGAAATAAGGGTAGAGCAACAACTTAAAAAGAAGTCTACGTCAAAATCTTATGGCTCTCACTCTTATCCAAAGAAATATCATGGTCAAGGCATCTTAGGGGTGACACCTTCTAAGCCCAAAGATGATAAGGGGAAGACAATAGAAAAGCAATCCCCTAAGGCTAGTATGCAAGAGAAAAATAGCTCTATAAAGTGCTTTAAATGTCTTGGAAGAGAACACATTACTTCTCAATGCCCCACCACAAAAACCATGATTACGAGGGGCCAAGACATTTATAGTAGCCAAGATAAGGCTACTACTTCACCTTCCTCTAGTGAAAGTGAAAAAGCAAAAGGGGAAGAATCTAGTGAAGAAATCTACCCCCAAGAAGAAGGACAACCATTAGTGGTTAAAGAGAAGTGTAAGGAGGTAAGTGTCTCCTCCAAGAGGTTAGCTAAGAAGGAAACTCATTTTACAATAAAGACAAACATTAAAAAAAATTTCCCTCTTAAACAACATCCACATTTTCTCTTTTGTAAAAAGACACATGCTAGTAGTGCCACAACTCTTGGGCTTGAGTTTATTCCTCAAGTAAAGAAGTTGTTGGATGAGGGTTTGGTTCACAAGAGCTTAAATCCTTGTGCTTTGTTGGTGTCCAAAATAGGTATTATTAGGCACCAAGTCCCTAAAATAGGTGGTATGATGAATGTTTTGAGTGGTGCAACCCTCTTTTGTAAAAACACTCGTGCACCTAACATCTTCATGGTGTGTGTACATAGGGACCCATTAGGTAGGTTTGTTCTTATTTTTAGTTTCAATACAAACTTAGGTACTCATATGGGACACCTTAGGTTTGCCATACTTTTTGGTAGGAATAATCAATATGAAAATACAGAAAAAGGTATGTTTTATTGCGTTACTTTTCTTAATTTTTCAAATAGTGATCAAGGGGTTCCTATGAACCCTAAGAGAATAAAGGTCATTCCTGAGTGGCCCACTCCACCAAGTATAAGAAAAATTTGGGGCTTCCATGACTTAACAAACTTTTACAAAAGGTTTGTCCCATATTTTTCTATACTTATAGCACCACTCATTGAGTTGGTGAGAAACCATGTTCCTTAATGGAAAGATGCCCCGGAAATGGGTTTTCAGACCTTACCTTACTTCAACATACCAAACACCACTAATACATATGTTTTTGTTCTTTTTACATGTGTTGAGGGAAGGAGTCCAGAGTATGAAGAACCTCGGGATTTGAGGTCAAATCCTTTCCAAGGTGGAGGCAATGATGCAATCCTACCTCGCAAGGGCATTGGATAGAAGACACCAAGTAGATTGGGCCAGAGATCTAAGGGAAGTCCCTAAGGTTCTCATGAGCCTTAGGGTAGATTTTGATCCCATGGGCTAAGTATGAGCCCGCTTATCTTTGTAAATATTAGAATAGGTTTTTTCCTTTGTTTAGGCCTTATATTTTGGCCATTCTAGTAGTATAGGGTTTTAGCCTTGTATTTCGAGGCATTTTGAGTAGTCTTTGTAGTATGGACTTTTTTTGTATTTTCATGTATTTTGTCATGGGGGTGAGCTTAACTATTATAGGGGGTGTGTAGCTAAGTTCTAGCTTCTCATCTGAAGGAGGTGAGCTTAGCTATTAGAGAGGTGTGTGTAGCTAAGCTCTAGCTTCTTTAGGAATCTTTTCAAGGAAGCTTTTCAAGGAGGTGAGCTTAGTTATTAGAGGGGTGTGTGTAGCCAAGCTCTAGCTTCTCAAGGAAGTTTTCTCAAAGAAGCTTGTCAAGGATGTTTTCTCAAGAAAGCTTCTCAAGGAAGCTACCTAGTCTATAAATAGAAACATGTGTAACACTTGTTGTAACTTTGATGAATGAGAGTCTTGTGAGACATACTTCAAAGTTGCACTTCTCTCCCTCTTTTATTCCTTCAATTTCGTGCTCCCCCTTTTCTCTTTCTCTCCCTCTTTCTTTTCCTCTATTGAAGCATCCTTCTAAGCTTCTTATCCAAGGCTCATCTTGGTGGTGAAGCTCCTTCTTCCATGGCTTATTCCCTAGTGGATGGCGCCTCCTCTCACTTCTTCTCCTTTGTCTTCCACTGCATCTTCATGGTGGAAAATCACCATTAAAGGACCTCATTGAAGCTCAAAGATCCATCCTCCATAGAAGCCCCACAAGCAAGCTTCCATCACTTGCTACCTATTCTATATATACATGTACATGGTGAATAACATCTTCACACCATCTAGGCGTAAAGGGGAGTCCTCACCAACATGCTCTCATTTTCATGCCCTCTTGTATTGAAGTCAAAAGCTTCGGTTCCTAGTCCTAGAATCACATTCGGGCACATATTCTAGCTCCTACAAGTTGTCCGAACACTCAAAACAGCAGCCATATATGCACAAGTCAAATCCCCAAGCAAAAATTCGCAAACCCATGCGCAAATGCCATTGAGGCATTTCACCGAGCACTTGGTGGGCGCATGTTTAGGCATGAAAATTTGGGGAATGGGGGCAAAGTGTCACGCCAAATTGCTTCAGAACGCACCATAGGCCTAGGGCCATCCCTTACAACCCCTCGATCCCATGAAACAAGCACAAATTCAAGGATGAATTGGTTTTCAGATTCAAGCAAATATATACAATTTGAAGCATCAAAATACATCAATGGAAAGCTAGAGGGCCAAAGAATAATGTACTTACTTGTTGGGAATGAAACAAAGCGTGAAAAGGGAAGCAAAAAACTCAACAATGGAAGCTTGGGGGCTGCTGCTGTCGTAGTTCCCGTGAGCTTTGTGTTTTTGAAAATGAGGGGGAAGGTGTTTAGGTGAAGAAAACTTCCCCCTTCCCTTTTTAACCATTTTCGTGCAGGGGGTGCTCGCCCAGGCGAGCTAACCTGTATTTTTTTTTTAGGGAAGACATAAGTATGGCTCTCTACGGGTCGGTGTTCGCTTACTCGAACCCCCTTAAGGGTAGATGAGACATCTGATACTTACCTTAAAGACACCTTAACAATAATTACTGGGAGTTTAAAGGATATTAGGCTGTCCCTCAGCTACGCTTCCTGCTTGTCCAGTGCTGGCCATGTGGTGATGATCTATCGATCGTGATCCTACCCTCTACTTGCGTCTGTCCCTAAGTACCTGAAAGTAGGAAACGACATTGCGCAGCATCACCGTGGTCGCATTACCGTTTTACCTTGATTGGTTTCTGGCTTTAGCCCCATCCCAGCATTTGACCACTGCCTAAGACGATTCTGCTCATGTCATAAGATAACAAAATATGCATGCGTATGCGTATGCGTATGCATGAGAATTTTCAAATGCAATAATCCTTTTAGTGAAAGCTGATCAGGTTCAGTTTTAATTAAGCGCTTGGGGCATCCCATGCATTGAGCGAAAAGGCTCAGTGTTATCAAAAACTGCACATGGTTTAAAGCACAAAGTGAGGACTGAAGCCTCAATCCCATATTTTCTTCTTTCAAAAAACTGTGACGAGAAAATTACAGCGGACAGGAATCCCTGGGGGAAACCAAGAAGAACACACAAAAATAAAAGAACATGCAACGACTCCCTCAATTGCCCCAGATCCTAAGCATAGTATCGCTTGACAACATCGGAGTTCACGGGTGAAGGTAGCTCCTCGCCATCCATGTTGGTAAGCACCAAGGCCCCTCCAGAAAAATCCCTTTTTACAACGAAAGGCCCTTCGTAGTTCGGGGTCCACTTCCCTCGATTATCTTTAACAGCGTGAGACATCTTTTTGAGTTGGTCGTAGCGTGTTTGAGCCCACTCTGATTCTTTTAGGCCTGATTCCGCTAGTATCCTCTGGGAAGGGACCTCTACCTCAAACGGGAGTACCGCTTCCATTCCATAAACCAAGGAGTACGGTGTTGCCCCAGTAGAAGTTCGTACCGAAGTTTGGTATCCATGCAGGGCAAAAGACAACATCTCATGCCAATCTTTGTAAGACACTGTCATCTTCTGAATAATTTTCTTAATATTCTTATTGGCTGCTTCCACGGCTCCGTTCATCTTTGGTTGGTAGGGCGTGGAATTGTGATGCTGGATTTTGAAATCCACGCACATTTCCTGCATCATTTTGTTATTCAGATTGGTGCCATTGTCAGTAATGATCTTCCTAGGGAGTCCGTACCGACAAATCAGCTCCCTCTTTATGAATCTGACCACCACACTCCTCGTGACATTGGTGTAGGAAGCCACTTCGACCCATTTGGTGAAATAATCTATCACCACGAGAATGAAGCGATGACCGTTCGAAGCCTTGGGTTCGATGGGCCCTATGACGTCTATCCCCCACATGGAAAAAGGCCAAGAGGCGGACATAACATTCAGAGGATGTGGCGGAACATTGACATTGTCCGCGAACGCTTGACATTTATGGCCTTTCCTTACATGGGTGCAGCAATCACTTTCCATGGTGAGCCAGTAATAACCTGCTCTAAGGATTTTCTTGGCCATAGCATGCCCATTGGTGTGCGTTCCAAACGAACCCTCATGGACTTCCTCGATCATGTGATTCGCCTCTTTGGCATCCACGCATCGCAGGAAAGTCATGTCATGATTTCTCTTGAATAGTATGCTTCCGCTCATAAAGAAACTAGCCGCCAATCTCCTCAACGTCCTTTTGTCGTTGTCAAAAGCCTCCAGCGGGTACTCTTTGCTTTCAACGTATTGCTTGATATCGAAATACCAAGGCTTACCGTCCCGCTCCTCTTCTACCTAACAACAATGCGCGGGTCTGCCACGACACCAGAACTCAATGTACGGTAGGTCCCCGTGCGGTGTTAGTTGGAACATGGACGCCAAAGTGGCAAGCGCATCCGCCATCTGGTTTTCCTCTCGGGGAACGTGATGGAAGGAGATCTCATCAAAGGAACCAGCCAACTCCTTGATATAGGCTTGGTAGGGTATCAACTTGGGGTCTCTAGTTTCCCGTTCCCCTTTCAGCTAGTGGATCACCAGTGCTGAGTCCCCGTACACCTTGAGTAGCTTGACATTGGAGTCAATCGCTGCCATGACGGCCAGGGCACACGTTTCATACTCAACCATATTGTTGGTGCAGTTAAACCCTAGCCTGGCTGTGAAAGGTATACATTGATTGTCTAGAGAGACCAGTACTGCTCCAATGCCATGGCCTAGAATGTTTGATGCTCCATCAAACCACACAGTCCACTTGTCCCGGTCCTTGTCTAGTTTTTCCTCAAACAAGGCCATGATGTCCTCATCTGGGAATTTGGGATGCATGGGCTGATAGTCATTGAGAGGCTGCTGAGCCAAATAATCTGCCAAGGCACTTCCTTTTATCGCCTTTTGGGTGACGTAGACTATATCGAACTCGGATAGCAAAACTTGCCACCGGGCGATCCGTCCTGTGAGAGCAGGCTTCTCAAAGATGTACTTAACTGGGTCCATCTTGGATATCAACCAGGTGGTATGGCTCAACATGTATTGTCTTAGACGGTGGGATGCCTAGACTAAAGCACAACATGTTCTTTCGAGCAGGGAGTAATTCATCTCACAGGCCGTGAACTTCTTACTCAAGTAGTAGACAACGCACTCTCTCTTCCCGGACTCGTCATGTTGCCCAGCATACATCCCATCGACTCTTCCAAAATCGTCATATACAAGATGAAAGGCCTTCCGGGTACCGGCGGCATAAGCATGGGAGGGTTTATGAGAAACTTTTTGATCCTTCCAAATGCCTCTTGACAATCCTCATTCTAGCGGACGGATTGGTTTTTGCGTAAGAGTTTGAACAACGGCTCACAGAAAGCGGTGAACTGTGATATGAATCTGGCAATATAATTCAAACGTCCCAAGAAACCTCGGACCTGCCTCTCGGTACGGGGTTCCGGCATCTCAAGGATGGCTTTCACTTTTTCGGGGTCCACCTCTATCCCTTTCTGGCTCACGATGAAACCTAGCAATTTCCCTGATTTGACCCCGAAGGTGCACTTAGCGGGGTTTAACCTCAATTGATATTTCCTAAGCCTTTCGAACAACTTTCGCAGGTTGACAAGGTGTTCCTCCTCGGTCTTAGACTTGGCAATTATGTCGTCTACATAGATCTCGATTTCTCGGTGCATCATATCGTGGAACAAAGCCACCATAGCTCGTTGATAAGTTTCCCCGGCGTTCTTGAGTCCAGAGGACATCACCTTATAACAGAACGTCCCCCACAGGGTGACGAAGTGATGTAAGCTCCATTGGAGCTTGTAGGCCTAGGATCTTCTTCATCAATGGATTCCTTTGCTTCTTGGAAGATGAATGGCAGCGGAATGGAGAAGGAAGAGAGAGAGGAGACGCCACTTCAAGGAGAAGATGAGTCTAGAAGAAACTCACCACCATAGGAGGCCATGGATAAGAGCTTGGAGGAAGAAGGAAATGAATGAAGGGAGAGGGAGAGAAGAGCATGAAATTTTGTGCTCTAAAAGAGCTCTAAAATCTGAAGTTAATATTCAAATGATCAAAGTTAAAAAAAATGCACACACATGACCTCTACTTATAGCCTAAGTGTCACACAAAATTGGAGGGAAATTTGAATTTCAATTCAAATTTCACTTGAATTTGTGGAGCCAAAATTTCACTAATTATGATTAGTGAATTTTAGTTATGGTTCAGCCCACTAATCCAAGATCAATTCCAAGATTCTCCACTAAGTGTGCTTAGGTGTCATGAGGCATGTAAAGCATGAAGGACATGCACAAAGTGTGACTATATGATGTGGCAATGGGGTGTAGTAAGCAAATGCTAACTGTCATACCCTAATTTCGTCCGGGGACCTTTGCTTGATGACATGCGACCATTCTTTGGTCCTCGTGAGGTGCTTGGCACCCATCATTAGGCAATTTATGAAATTCTAGGACATGCCGAAAAACCAAAAAAATATTGATGCACAATCCGTAAGTTTCCGTGACACACCGGAAATCAAATGGAAGCATCGTTGCATAATTAAGTGAGATTCCGTAACATTCCGTAAGTCAAAAAGGGGATGATTATGTAATCCGCAAGGTTCCGTAACATTACGGAAAGAAAACAAGTATCGTTACGAGATTCGTAAGTTTCCGTAACTTTACGAAAAAAGAATCACCAAAAAAGGTAAGGGGGGTGAACTTATCAAGATAGGGGTGTAAATAGCAATTCAAATCTAGGCCCTTCCGCAACTGGGCGGCAAGCTCCTCCACGTTTTTGAAAAATGGTTTTCGGGGCTTCCGCGGCTTCCGTAATACTTCCGTAAAATTTCCGAAAACCTTGGGTAAGCATATTCCACTTAACATTGGTAAAAGGGAAAAGAAAAAAGATGAAAATCAAATTCGAAAACAGTTCTGTAAGGCTTCCGTAACTTTTCCGTAAAATACGAAAAGGGGGGTGAACTTAATAATTCGGGTGCGCTTAGAAATCTTCTTCATTAAGTCTTTGGGCGGCAAGCACCTCCTTTTTTTTCTATAAATAGGGGAGGGGGGAGCTGTTTCAAAATGTTCAAGACCCCTTTGGCTATGCATTTCGGCTATTTTGGGCAAAAACACGTTTTCGTGAAGAAAAATCGAGTCGAAGTGCTTCCGTAACGCTTCCGTAAGCGGTTCTGTGGAAATTCTTCATCGTTCTTCACCGTTCTTCATCCGTTCTTCGTTCGTTCTTCATTCTTCAACGGGTAAGTTTTCGAATCCGAGACTTTCAATTCATTTCTTGTTTTTTAAGCTTTCATCTTTATTTCGTTCATTTTCGATTTCTTTTCTTCTGTCTTTAACGCGCTTTTACCGTTTATTTAAGCCGTTTTCTCACCTAATAAATGATAAAATGAATTTCAACCGATCATTTGTGTTGTAATCTCATTTAATCACTTTTAAAACGAAATCTAACCGATCGTTCACGCTATAACCTCGGTTAAACCGAAAAAAGTAAAATAATCAAAATATCTTGAAAAATAATAATAAAATAATCAAAATATCTTCGAATAAAATAATCAAAAAAATCAATCGGACGTTTTTCTTTGGAAGTTTCCTTGAATGAATTGATTAATAACTAAAGTTAAATTAAGACTAAAATCAACTCACAAATCAAGTTTTGTCCGAAAAATCACTAAAAACCGTTTTAAGGTCCAACGCCTTAAGCGGTCCTCTTTGCTTTTATCGGTTAACATGGACCGTTCAAAAGCATAAAATCAACATGTAACTTTACCGCTTTTGCAAGAACTACGTAGGTCTGATTTCCTCATCGCAATTGAGGATACGTAGGAGCAAAAGCCCCGCTTTTGTCGACCACCCCAAGAGATCGTTAATGGTCCAAATGCCTTAACGTTTCTCTCCTTTCAAAAACAAGAGATCGTTAATGGTCCAATGCCTTAACGTTTCTCTCCTTTCAAAATGAAAAGACCGTTTAATGGTCCAACACCTTAAATGACCTTTTGTTCAAATAAAAAACATATTTTGCAAAAAAGACAAAAAACAAACTTAAACCAAACACTTTGTTCCAAAAGAACTACGTAGGTCTGATTTTCTCATCCCAATTGAGGAATACGTAGGAGCAAAGGGAAACACCCTTGTCGACCACAAAAAGAGAAAAAAAATATAAAAAGGGTATAAAGGATATAAGGACATAAAAGGGAACGTAAAAATCAAAGTCATGTTTGCACATTCGATTAAAGGCTGTCGTCCCTTGTGATGAACGTGTGGGGTGCTAATACCTTCCCCGCGCGTAAATACAACTCCCGAGCCTTTCACTTAAAAGTTCGTAGATCGCGTCTTTTCCGGTTTTTCCGACGTTTTCCTCAAATAAACGTTGGTGGCGACTCCGCGTGTATTCCTTTCGTGGAACACGCATCCCGCGAGTCACGCGTCAACCTACCCTTCGGCGGGAGGGCGACGCGTGACTCGCGGGATGCGTGCTAACCTCCCCCTCTAAAATTTAATTGGATTGGGCTTCTACCAATTCAATTAAATTTATTTCCAACCACACACATCAAATATTCACTTAGTGCATGTGAAATTACAAAACTACCCCTAATACAAAAACTAGTCTAGGTGCCCTAAAATACAAGGGCTGAAAATTCCTATATTTCTAGGGTACCCTACCTACAATATGGAGCCCTAAATACAAGGATCAAATATAATGACATCCTAGTCTAATATGTACAAAGAGAATTGGACCCAAACTTGGCCCATGGGCTCAGAAATCTACCCTGAGGTTCATGAGAACCCTAGGGCCTACTTCAACAGCTCTAGCCCAATCCTCTTGGAGCCTCTTGCTCATGGCTCTAGTGACTGGTCCCTTCCTAGGGAGGATTGCATCATCCCCTTCCCCTTGAAACGGATTTGACCTCAAATCTGTTAGTTCCTCCTCCTCAATATCAGCTCCACCTGCAAAAGGAATTAAATCAGAAATGTTAAAAGTGGTGGTGACTCCTCAATATCTATCCTTCCTAAGATGGAGCCAAACCCAGTCACCCATATTAAGAACTAGCTCTTTTCTTCCTCTATTTCCTTTAGTTGAATACACCTTTGTTTGGTTCTCTATTTGGTTCTTAACCCTCTCATGCAACTTCTTTACAAACTCTGACCTAGATTCCCCTTCTTTATGTATAAAAGAAGTGTCTAGTGGGAGGGGAATGAGGTCTAACGGTGTTAGGGGATTGAACCCATAGACAACCTCAAATGGGGACTTCTTGGTGGTTCTCTGAACCCCCCTGTTGTAGGCAAATTCTACATGAGAAAGATACTCATCCCAAGACTTATGGTTGCCTTTCAGAAGAACCCTTAAAAGGGTCGATAAAGACCTATTCACTACCTCTATTTGCCCATCAGTTTGTGGATGACAAGTGGTAGAGAAAAGAAGTTTAGTTCCTAGCTTAGCCCATAGGGTTTTCCAAAAGTGGCTAAGGAACTTAACATCTCTATCTGACACAATGGTCCTAGCCAAACCATGGAGTCTCACAACTTCCCTAAAAAAGAGTTTTGAGATATGGGAAGCATCATCCACCTTGTGGCATGGTATAAAGTGTGCCATCTTGCTAAACCTATCCACCACCACAAAGATAGAGTCTACACCTCTTTGGGTTCTAGGAAGCCCAAGGACAAAGTCCATACTAATGTCTACCCAAGGTGCAGATGGGATGGGTAAGGGTGTGTATAGCCCATGAGGCATCACCCTAGACATGGCTTGTAAACAAGCCACACATCTAGTGCAATGCTTATGAACATCTTTCTTCATATGGGGCCAATAAAACTTTTCTTTGAGTAAGACAAGGGTCTTGTCTATCCCAAAGTGGCCCATGAGCCCACCCTCATGGCTCTCTTTCACAAGTAATTTCCTAATGGATCCTTGGGGTATGCAAAGCTTTCCCTCTTTGAACAAATACCCTTTAGCCAAATAGAATCCATCTTGGGCCTTTTTCCCACAACTCTCGTAAATGGAAGAGAAATGTTTATCTAAAGCATACAAGTCCCTAATATTATCAAATCCTAAAATTTGAGCTCCTAGGGAGCAAAACAATGTGTGTCTCCTAGAGAGGGCATCAACTACCACATTTGTTTTTCCCTTTTTGTATTTGATAACATATGGAAATTGCTCTAGGTACTCTACCCATTTTGCATGCCTCTTGTTTAATTTTATTTGCCCTCTAATGTACTTAAGTGATTGATGATCACTATGAATGAAAAATTCCTTGGAAACAAGGTAATATTCCCAAGTTTGGAGGGCTCTTAATAAGGCATAAAGCTTGTTATCATAGGTGGGGTAGTTAAGGGTGGCACTATGAAGTTTTTCACTAAAATAAGCAATAGGGTGCCCACCTTGTAACAATATAGCTCCAAATCCCACTCCAGAGGCATCACATTCTACCTCAAAAGTTTTACAAAAGGTAAATGCCACATGTTGATTTTATGCTCTTGAACGGTCCATGTTAACCGATAAAAGCAAAGAGGACCGTTTAAGGCGTTGGACCTTAAAACGGTTTTTAGTGATTTTTCGGACAAAACTTGATTTGTGAGTTTATTTTAGTCTTAGTTTCACTTTGGTTATTAATCAATTCATTCAAGGAAACTTTCAAAGAAAAACGTCCGATTGATTTTTTTGGTTATTTTGTTCAAAGATATTTTGATTATTTTATTATTATTTTTCAAGATATTTTGATTATTTTATTATTATTTTACTTTTTATGGTTTAACCGAGGTTATAGCGTGAACGATCGGTTAGATTTCGTTTTAAAAGTGATTAAATGAGATTACAACACAAATGATCGGTTGAAATTCGTTTTATCATTTATTAGGTGAGAAAATGGCTTAAATAAACGGTAAAAGCGCGTTAAAGACAGAAGAAAAGAAATCGAAAATGAACGAAATAAAGATGAAAGCTGAAAAAAAACAAGAAATGAATTGAAAGTCTCGGATTCGAAAACTTACCCGTTGAAGAACGAAGAACAGTGAAGAACGTCGAAGAACGGTCGAAAACCTTCGCGAAATCACTCACGGAAACGTTACGGAAACGTTACGGAAGCGCCTCGACTTGGATTTTCTTCACGGAAACAATTTTCCTAAGCAAATTCGAAAGAGAGAGAAGTGCCTAAGGGGCTGAACCCTTTTCTACTTCACTTCTCCCCCTATTTATAGAAAGTTGGGGGAGAAGCTTGCCACCCAGCTCGCCCAAGCGAGCAGGGTTGCTTCCTCCAGAAGCAACAACCTTCTGGAGGAATCTTCTGGAGGGCCCAAGTAGGCCTGGTTGCTATTTGCACCCCCATTTTTACTAAGTACACCCCCTACCTTTTTTTTGGTGATTCTTTTTTCGTAAAGTTACGGAAACTTACGAATTTCGTAACGATACTTGTTTTCTTTCCGTAATGTTACGGAACCTTGCGGATTACATAATCATCCCCTTTTTTGACTTACGGAATGTTACAGAACCTCACTAATTGTGCAACGATGCTTCCATTTGATTTCCGGTGTGTCACGGAACCTTACGGATTGTGTATCAATATTTTCTTTTGATTTCCGGCATGTCCCGGAACTTCACAAATTGCCTAATGATGGGTGCCAAGCACCTCACAAGGACCAAACAAAAGTTGCATGTCATCAAGCAAAGGTCCCCGGACGAAATTAGGGTATGACAGTTGCCCCTCTTTACTTGTCTTTTATTGGAGATAAAAGGGAAGTAAAGATAAGACACTAATTTCGTTCCTCTCGGTTGACGAGAGTCGCGGGTGACCATAAAATACCTCCGCATGTAAATGACTTGATGTCCCCGGGGGAACAAAAGGTGCAGAAGACGATGTCAGTCTCTGCATGCTATCAAGCGTTCTGTCTTACAGATAGCAAAAGAATGTTTATACGGATAACCACTCGGGTATTTGCGCCCGTCAGCGTGACTCAAATGTCAGTATGACAGATCTTGTGAGCGCGGAAGATGACGTAAATCTCCGCGTGACAACGGGCTTGTCGGTCGCGATTGACGAAGGGCGCAGAATGACCATAATTTGTCTCTGCGTGCCATCGGACACAACTGTGTCTGAATGGCAAAAAGGTGTGCGGAATGACCATAATTTGTCTCCGCATGTCATCGGGCCCGCCGCCTCTGGATGACAAAAGGGCGTAGAATGACCATAATTTGTCTCTGCGTGCCATCGGACACAACTGTGCCTGAATGGCAAAAAGGTGTGCGGAATGACCATAATTTGTCTCCGCATGTCATCGGGTCCGCCGCCTCTGGATGACAAAAGGGCGCAGAATGACCATAATTTGTCTCTGCGTGCCACCAGACACAACTGTGCCTGAATGGCAAAAAGGTGTGTGGAATGACCATAATTTGTCTCCGCATGTCACATGACCTCAGGGTCAGTATGACAGAGATTGTGGGGCGGCCGACAAAAGCAAGGCTCTTGCTCCTACGTATCCTCAATGAGGAACTCAGACCTACGTAGTTCTATATAACTTGTGAGACTTGAAAAAGTCTCCACCGGAAAATGCTGACACCTCCGGAAAGGGCGCAGATGACCACATTGGCCTCCGCTCGTCAATCACACTTGGGGTCCCTGAATGACGAGGTGCGGATAATCGTAAGGTGTCTCCGCGGGCTACCAGCTTTTGGGTCATGGTAACAAAAAGCGGTGCGGTCGACAAAAGCAAGGCTGCTGCTCCTACGTATCCTTCAATGAGGAACTCAGACCTACGTAGTTCTGGATGACTTGTGAGACTTGAAAAAGTCTCCACCGGAAAATGCTGACACCTTCGGAAAGGGCGCAAATGACCACATTGGCCTCCGCTCGTCAATCACACTTTGGGTCCCTAAATGATGAGGTGCGGATAACCGTAAGGTGTCTCCGCGGGCTACCAGCTTTTGGGTCATGGTAACAAAAAGCGGTGCGGTCGACAAAAGCGAGGCTCCTGCTCTTACGTATCCTCCAATGAGGAACTCAGACCTACGTAGTTCTGGATAACTTGTGAGACTAGAAATAGTCTCGATGTTTTCTTCGCTAAAATGTGAACGTGCTTTAGTAAAGAGATAAAACTTCCAACTAATCAGATCAACATATGCTTTTCGGACAAAAAATAATGTGTCTACCGGGGAAGGAGAATCTGCTGATGAAATTTTCTCATAACCACAAATGAGATTTTGGATGTTTAGCATTTCGTTTCTAAATGACCATTTAGAGGAAACACCGGGTTCAACAAAAATAGAAGAAAATCACTCAAAGTGTATCAATCTCGCACAGGTAAGTGTTTCATCCTAATTCCGAACCATAGATATGTCATGACTTGACTTTGCAAATTATTTCCTATCAAATCAAAAATTACATGCGTGATCATGGATCAATATGACTTCCCTTGGGAATGGGTTCTTTTGGTGGGTTTTTCGGCTTTTGATTTTTTTTTTGGCTTTTTTCCTTTTCTATTTTTGTTTAGTGCGGGGCGAAGAAGTCGCTAGCGCACAAGATTTTGGTTGGCAATTAAAGGGAGAAGACCACTTTAGGTCGTGGTTTCCTTTCCTTCTTTTTGTTCATTTGGTGACAATTCTATATGGTTCAGATATTGTCCGGTCCAAAGACCTTTCTGCACATTTCTTCTATTTTCTTTCGATCCTTGATCAGGCGCTTTCTTTCCTTCTTCTTCTTCCTTTTCTTTTTTTTTCTTTCTCCCATTCTTTGATTGGGAATTTTCTTTCTTTTCTTTTTGCTTTCTCCCACTCTTTGATTGGGAATCTCCTTTCTTTTCTTTTTTGCTTTCTCTTTGATTGGAAATTTTCCTTCTTTCCTTTTTTTGCTTTCTCTTTGATTGGAAATTTTCCTTCTTTCCTTTTTTTTGATTCCGAGGGTAAGGATTGACATTCTCACCCTGGGTCAAGGTTTATGGTGAGTCAGGATTTCGGCTCAAGACTTGTAGAATGGCTAGACATGATATATGTCAGGGTTTGGTTTGGTTCAAGGATAAAAGGGATGCCCCACATTATTTCCATGACACAAATGCAAAAATGATGATTTGGAAACTTTATGCAAAACTGGTCATGCGTGCACCTATGTGGACACTCAAGTGTCAAATTTTTATGGTCATGTGATGCTAGGGCTCAAGATTCATTTCCTCTATTTTAGTCAACCCAATGTTTCCAAAATATGTTCTTTTATCAATTTGTGCATTCATCCGAGTCCATTTTGGGTACTCAGGAAAATTTCACAGCATTCTCCCTTCAGATGTACACATTTTTTTTCAAAAATTGGTTATGATCAGTGAATTTTTTCAAAGAAAAGCTGGAAGTTATCTCTTTTCAAAAGCATGTTGGTTTTTTAGCTAGACAACTTATTATTCTTTTTTTCTCCCTTTTTTTATCATTATCATTTGTTTATTTCTTTTTCTTGTTTGTTTTTTTTTCCTTTTTTTTTTCCTTTTTTTTTTCCATGAGGTATTTTGCTACCTAAACATGTGTATATTTTTGTGAGGTATTTTTGCTATATACATGCATATCCAAGGTATCTTGCTACCTAAACATACATATATATATTGTGAGGTGGTTGTTTGCTACCTAAATTACATACATGCATATCTAAGGTATTTTTCACTACCTAAACACGCATACATATATTTTTTGAGGTATGACTACCTTCCGAGCTTGTGCTCGTTTTATTTAAATTCTTAGGATCATGAGCAACTATGTGTGTCCTACTATAAAAAGTGATCAAATAGGAAGCAGAAATTTAAAAGTTACTAGGTTGCCTCCTAGTAGCGCTTCTTTAACGTCTTGAGCTGGACGCCTTATGACTTGTCGGTCACTGACCTAGTACTTTGCTTACCTTTGGCTTTGGACTTGGTCGCCTATGGGTCGGCCATGTGTCGTAGGCAACACTCTAACCTTTTTATGGATGAGCTGAGGTGAACTCTAGAGGTGGTGGCGGTGTGTCTATTGCCCGCTACCGGCCATCCCAATGCTGATGTGGTGTTTCGCCCTGCGCCTGCCTGGGGGCGCAGTACTTCTCGATTGGTAGGGGGGGCCTGATGACCTTGCTGGGGGCGACAGGCACTCCCTAGAACTGACAGAGACCCGTATTTAGAGCTGGCAACTCCAAGACCCTGTTGGCCTTTTTCGGGTCCACTAGGTGTCTTGCGGGCACAATCCATGCAAACAATAGATGACATCAGAAATCAGTTGGGGGAGGTGCATACTTACCTATGCCACGACGACATGAACTTGCTGGGGGGAACGGGCGCCCTGTAGGGCCGACAGAGGCCCGTAACCAGAGCTGGAAACCCCAGGGCCCTGTTGGACTTCTTCAGGTCCACTGTGTGTCTTTGTGGGTGCGATCCCTGCAAACAATAGATGGTATCAGAAATCAGTTGAACCATATGCATACTTACCCATGTCGGGACGACACAGACCAACTGATACTTTTGCAGGGGGAGATTGGCATTGCGGTCGCTGGGCAGAATGTTGCTAAGTTGCAATGTCATCTATATTTGTGTAAGAGTGGTCATGTTGGTGCGCATGATCTGCACTCGTCTCTTTGCAGCGGCACGGGTGAAATCTTGCCTCGGTATGCATAGTAACTATGTGACAGCCTCCCTCTCTGGTTGTGCTCGCACAGTTGGCCCTCCTCCAATATCAGGGGATGGCCCAGGAACCGTTAAAAGGAAACTACTGGTCCCTTAACCGGGAGTGCAAGTCTCGGTTAAGCATTTAAGGACAGAGGACCTTAAATTCTCTTAAGGTGCAGATGTGGAGCACACTGAAAATGAGGACACGTAGCCCTCTAAAGGTGAGGGCGTGCAGCCCTCTCAAGGCGAGGATGTGTAGTCCTCTGGAGGTGAGGGTGTTTAGCCCTCTGTTGGCGAGGACGTGTAGTCCTCTCAAGGTGAGGGCGTGCAGCCCTCTGTTGGCGAGGACGTGTAGTCCTCTCAAGGTGAGGGCGTGCAGCCCTCTGTTGGCGAGGACGTGTAGTCCTCTAAAGGTGAGGGCGTGTAGCCCTACGAAGGTGAGGACGTGTAGTCCTCTCAAGGCGAGGACGTGTAGTCCTCTAAAGGTGATAGGTACAAGTACCCAAGGGTCCACCCTTATGAGAAAGCAAGAGATCGAATCATCGAGAGGGCCGGTCATCCCAAATCCACAAGATTTGGACATTATTTGTAGGAAATCTATGCAGTTAACATGATTTTTAGGGATGCAGATGCATGCAACCTTTGTCGTGAAATTTGGTAAATGCGGACTTCATATGAAACAATGCAATGTAATGGAAAGTTGTACAATGTTCATGACATTCTTTCCCTATTTTGTGATTTTGATTTTGATTTGATTTTTTTTTTGGAAAACACAAATTGACTGTCCTTTTGAAAGAGGTGATAGTCCATGCAACCTTATCCTATCTTTTGCAAATCTCTCTGAGAACTCCCTCTGAGTGTTGTTCTGTTTGATTTAGTCATTTGACCATTTTGGAGTGACGACAATGGAGTCGTTTGATGTTTAATCAATCCATTGAAATCCAAGGGTTTGTCCCCCTTTTTTTTGTTAAAAACATCGATGGGTGAGAACTTTTGATCGGCCCCTATGTTCACTTGAGGCTCATGCACGGTGCCCCTCATCGCCCCAGTGTAAGGCTTTGAGGTACCAATCGTTGTCTTTCGTCATGGCCTTGTAGGAGGGAACCTATTGGGTGAGAAATTCTAATCTGCCCCTAGGTTCACTTGAGGCTCATGCACGATGCCCCTCATTGCCCCAGTGTAAGGCTTTGAGGTACCAATTGTTATCTTGTTTTCATAGCCTCGTAGTGAGGAAGAATGAAAGATGCAGTTGATTCTTGCAAAAAGAATTTTTCCAAGGAGGAGAAATAGTTGAAGGATTTTTTGATGGATTAAGTCAAATGACTCCTATGTAGAAGCAAGATGTTTTGATGATGCCAAAGGATCAAGTGCTTCCAAGTTTTATTCAAGACAAGAATCCAAGAATCCTAAGAAAATCAAGATATATGATCAAGTTGATCTCTATAATCTTAGGAAGAAGTTTCCAAATTGAAAAAGCAAAAGGTTTGGCCAAAGAATTCTATCTAAATCATTTTAAATTGAGATTTACTCTCTGATAATCAATTACCAACAGCTGAAAATGTTTATAATAGTCACTAGAAATTTGAATTCAAAATTTATAATGTGTAATCGATTACACATGGATGGTAATTGATTACCAGCAGTTTATTCAAATTTTAAAGCCTGTGATCGATTACACAAGTCTTGTAATCGATTACCAGAGGAGATTTTCAGAAAATAATTTCCAAGAGTCACATCTATTCGAATGGTTTATGAATGGCCATCAAAGGTGACTTGGAAACATGAATTTAAAGAGAGTTTTCATTGCCCAAAAAGTTTTATCCTCTCAAAAGATTAAGAGTTTTTCTGAACTGAAATGTCTTATCCTCTCAAAAAGATTCCTTGGTCAACCACTTGCATATTCAATAAGGAATTTTGATTGATCTTCATTGTACAATCTATCTTTTTTAAGAGAGATTTCTTCTTCTTATTTCTGAAAAGGGATTAAGAGACGTCTCTTGTTGTAGAGGATTCCTGAACACAAAGGAAGGGTTGTCCCTGTGTGGTTCAGACTATGTAAAAGGAGTTTTACAAAGAGAGTGGAAAATCTCAAGTGGGTTGCTTGAGGACTGGACGTAGGCGCGGGAAGTGGCCGAACCAGTATAAATCAAGTTTGCATTCCTCTCTTCCATTAAACTTCTTTTATTTATTGCTATTTATCTTTTGCTTTAAAGAAGTTTATTTTGAATTGTCTTTTGAGTAATTCATGTTAAGGGTGCATTGTTAATCCAAAAAGAAAGAGTGATAGTTCAATTAGGGAATAGTCTTTGCATCTTAATTCAACCCCCCTTTTCCTTAAGGTAACTGAGGCCATTTGTCCAACATCCTATTCTTGATAACTCACTTCTCTCTAAAAAGACAAAATGAGGTCACATGAACGTCTATATTTTTACTTGAAAACACAGTCAATCAAATGCCTTTTTATTTTTTATTTTGAATCTTATTTTTTATTTTGAAACTTATTTGTTTTGAACTTTACTCGTTGTTTTACAGCACCCCCACCAACGTGCAAGACGAGTAATCTCTGATTGAACAGTCTTAGAAGTCAACACTCAAGAGCGCAGGTCGCTTGAGCAAACAGACCAATGGCTTGCACCCACATTCCAGTGAAAGTTGAATAAGCAAACATGCGTTTGTGAGAGGATGAGGGATAAAGATATCAACTTTATCCATTTCATTTAACATTGTAACTGTGGTTTACAATAATGGCATAAACTTGGAAATCCTGATGAGTCATTAGAGACACCTAACAACAGCCTTCAAAATTGCCCCATGTGTGGCATCTCTTGTCGATGTCAGGATTTACACGCAATTCTCCTCAAATTTCATCCAGCCCGCATCAATTAGACCTTGCACCTTATGCTTCAGAGCCCTACAATGCTCAATGGAACGCCCCGGGGCTTCTCCGTGACAAGCACACGTTGCGTTCGAGTCGTATTCTCGGAGAAATGGAGGTTGATGAACCTTGGCTAGGTTTATGGCTACCATTGAATTATCAAGTAGATATGGGAGCAAGTCAGCATAGGACACTGGAATTGGGGTGAATTCTACAGGCTTTCTCGCTGCAAAATTCATTTCTTAGTTGGTGTTTTTGGTTTGTGCTAAAGGTGGTGTTCGTCATTGGAAGTGCGGTAGACAGACTTTGTGGTTGATTTAGGGATGGCCTTTGTGGATAAATGAGCGGTAGGTAAGGAGAAGGTTTGTTATTGGCTGAGTAAAGACATTGTTGGGTTGGTGGGAAACTTGGCCGTACAGGAATGGCAGTCACAGCATGGGTTTCTCCCTCATCCTCACCCTCTTTATTTGCCCCATTTTTCTCATTCGTCCAAGCAGGATGATTAAATTTGTCTCTTTTCAGATCCACTTCGATCTTTTTGCTGGCGAAGACCAAATCTGTAAAACTTTGAGGGTGCATAGCCCACCATCTTTTCATAGTAGAGTATCGATAATGTGTCTACCATCACGATCATTGTCTCCCTTTCCATCATTGGGGGTACCACCTGGGCCGCCAGATCCCTCCACCTTTTGGGCGTGTTCTTTGAAAGATCCGTCCCCCTTTTTGCAAATGTTCTGTAGTTGCATCCTATCCGGAACCATATCAAAATTGTACTGATACTGCCTAACAAAGGCAACCATTAGGTCCTTCCAAGAATGGACTCGGGAAGATTCCAAGTTAGTGTACCAGGTAAAAGCTACCCCAGTAAGACTTTCTTGGAAGGAATGTATCAGCAATTCCTCATCTTTTGCGTATTCCCCCATCTTCTGACAATACATCTTTAGATGGTTCTTGGGACAAGTAGTCCCCTTGTACTTGTCAAAGTCCAGCACCTTGAACTTGGGAGGGGTGATGATATTGGGTACTAGGAACAACTCTTCTAGGTTAGCAAAGGAATAATCTTCACCTCCTTCAATGGCCCTGAGCCTTTCCTCTAGATGATCCGCCTTTCCCTTTTCGGCCATAGCAGGAGGGGCTCTTCCCACCGCAAAATGCAATGGTTGTGGTTGTGGGCGAAACTGAGGGCCCTCCAAAGTGTTTTCAAAGGGTATACCACCAACTGCTTGCCCTTCAGTGGCATATCCGAGCCAAGGCTCGAAGTCAGCTAGATTGTGGTGGGGAATTTCATGTGTCTCCCCCATGGTTTGAGAGATATGTGCCTGATCAGATTGAGGTTATTGGTTCTCAATGAGTATCGGAGTGGAGTTATTGAGATTTTCATTGAGAGTGTATGCCACATTGGGTGGTGTATAGTTGGGAGGCAAGCCATATGATGGGAAGGCGTGCTCGTTTTGAATTTGCACATCGTGGGGTTGTCCGTACTTCCCAAATCTTTGCCTACCATATTTGAGGTTGGATGATTCATTTGGTTGAGGCCAGATGGGGGCATCGGGTTCACCTTAGCGACAGCGCTAGTAGCGGCAACTATAACCGCATTGGCTTCCATTATCTTCATGCTCATCATGGCCTCCATCATTGTGGCCATTTGCTCTTTCATGGCCTCCATTTCGGCCTTCATCTTCTCTTGCACCTCCTCTGCTTCACCCATTACTCTAGCTCTAGCACGAGTTCGGTAAGGGCGCCATAAAGCATGTTCTTTTCTTTTTTATAACAATGATTAAGTTCGTTTTTCTTTATTTCAAGGGCGCCATAAAGCATGTTCTTTCCTTTCTGCTGATATCTTGGCGTACTCATCCTCTAGCCTTTGCTCGTGAGTCGCCGCTAGATTTAGCTTCTCTTTGCACTCATCGATGATGGCCCACATATTCCCTTCAGTCTCGCTTAACTGTTGGGACAAATTTCTTTTCGACCTAAGGAAAGCCTTTAGCTCGTCCTTCAAGATCATGCCCTTGACCCGTGATGATTCCTTTCACCTCTTCGGAGCTTGAGCTCACTATTGCTACCCTATAAAGCCCCTCAAAACTTTGCTTTGGTCGTGTTCTTCCTTTCGGGCCTTCTTGGTTTCTCATTCCAAGGCTTCAGCGGTGGCCATATTGACGTCCCTTAGTTCATCATACTCTTTTCAGACTTTGATGGCTATGGACTTGAACTTCTCTTCGACTACCCAGGCTCTTTCAAGCTCTGCCTTTAGGGCTTGTACCTCATCACTTTCTTCCGAAGCTTTAACCTCATCGTCTCTCACAGTCTTTAGATTTGGGAGCCAATCCAATCCTTATGTTCGGACTCTCAGCCACTTATGATAGCCGCCGATGATCCCATTACTGCTTCCCCTAAGCTCTCTGTCCTTTCTTCACGCTGCATCCCATGCCTTGCGAACTCCTTGGAGTACCCTCGTGTTGTGGTCACTGAAACCCCGTGCGATGAAAGGCGTGATGCTTTCGTCTGATGGCACTCCTCTCATGGGGTAGCCAAGCTGTCTTATGGCGAGGACGGTATTATAATTAATACAACCCCTTGTTCCCATCAAGGGAACATTTGGACATCCTTCGCATGAAGATAGAATCCTGATTCTTCCTTCCTCCCTTGTTCCCATCAAGGGAACATTTGGACATCCATTCGCCTTGATTTTCCAAGGCCTTTGCCCTTTCCTCCAAACACTTCCTTGGTACTCTGACTACCCCATTCCTGTTTTGCTTTACCCGGTCCAACTTTTGTGCTGAGATTTTCACTACCTTGGCAACTCTTGTCGTGGAGGGATAGAACCCAGAGAAAAGATACGGCTTCCTTCCTCCCAGTGGGCATCCCAGGATTTCTTCAAACTCTTTCACAGTCGGCACTAGCTGGAAGTCCTCGAATGTGAAGCACCTTAGGGGCTGGTCATAATACTGGGAAAGGGATGCAATCGGTTCCATGGAGACTTCTACCCTAGCTAGGTCCCAAATCTTACCATAGGCTTTGCGGAAGGCTTGCCGTTGAAGTTGACCCATTAATTGCCCCAACTCTCGTAAACTAGTGACCTCTAAGCTCTTGATTTTGACTTGATAGAACCTCTTTTTTAAGCGAAGGCTTTTGACTTGATCCCATGTTTTACTAAAGTGAAATAAAATCTAGTGCGAATCAAAACTCCGACATCTATCATGGGTGGAATGGATGAATGCATGAAGAAATGCATATGACACAGATGCAATTTACGAATACGGGAGCCCGAAAAATTGTTTCCTTCTTGGATACAACGTTTGGGCAGCATGGCGCCTAACGTATGTTTTTAAGAAGGCGACACGGACCCTCCGTCGGTTTGCTAAAGTGCGAGGATCAAAGACGAAACCCACGCATGATGCATATGCGAAAGGCACAACACGGGGATGTACATAGTACGACAATATTCACAAACAAATATAAGCAAAAGGGTATATGATACTTATGCATGGCAGTGTGAAAAATGGCACGCAGCGTGTTTGCTCCGTGCCCCTATTTAAAGGACCTATAAGGGAGAGAGCTAACTAGGCTTTTAGTGATAACCCCCAAGGTAGTCATATCTCTCTTGATGGTTTCTAGAGGTATCATCCCCTTCGAAGAACATACTGCAGCAGTAGGGACTACTAGCAACAATATGTTTTCAAAGAGAAAAACTCTAGATGAGGGTTCACTATAATCAAGCAAGTCGGAGACCTAGCATGATCACGGATTCACCTCCACTCCTTATGTTCCCACGAACCCGGGTATAGGGCCCTTTTTCAACTCACCGTGTGTGCAAATAGTGTTAGTGTTTGTGTGCATCAAATGAATAAATGTTTACCTCATGCATACGAAAATGCACTAAAAGCATCAAAGAGTTATATATACAAGAACATAATAAAGGGCAACCAACAAAGGAGTAAGTCATGGCAAAACTTTGCACAAGATTAAATGGTCTAACTCTCTAAAAACTTTCCCCAGTGGAGTCGCCAACTGTCGCAACCTACCCTTCGGCGGGAGGGCGACGCGTGACTCGCGGGATGCGTGTTCCACGAAAGGAATACGCGCGGAGTCGCCACCAACGTTTATTTGAGGAAAACGTCGGAAAAACCAGAAAAGACACGATCTACGAACTTTTAAGTGAAAGGTTCGGGAGTTGTATTTACGCACGGGGAAGGTATTAGCACCCCATATGTCCGTCCCAAGGGACGGCAGCCTTTAATCGAATGTGCAAACATGACCTTGATTTTTACGTTCCCTTTTTATGTCTTTATATCCTTTATACCCTTTTTATATTTTTTCTCTTTTTGTGGTCGACAAGGGTGTTTCCCTTTGCTCCTACGTATTCCTCAATTGTGATGAGGAAATCAGACCTACGTAGTTCTTTCAAAAGTGGTAAAGTTACATGTTGATTTTATGCTCTTGAACGGTCCATGTTAACCGATAAAAGCAAAGAGGACCGTTTAAGGCGTTGGACCTTAAAACGGTTTTTAGTGATTTTTCGGACAAAACTTGATTTGTGAGTCTATTTTAGTCTTAGTTTCACTTTGGTTATTAATCAATTCATTCAAGGAAACTTTCAAAGAAAAACGTCCGATTGATTTTTTTGGTTATTTTGTTCAAATATATTTTGATTATTTTATTATTATTTTTCAAGATATTTTGATTATTTTATTATTATTTTACTTTTTTTGGTTTAACCGAGGTTATAGCGTGAACGATCGGTTAGATTTCGTTTTAAAAGTGATTAAATGAGATTACAACACAAATGATCGGTTGAAATTCATTTTATCATTTATTAGGTGAGAAAACGGCTTAAATAAACAGTAAAAGCGCGTTAAAGACAGAAGAAAAGAAATCGAAAATGAACGAAATAAAGATGAAAGCTTAAAAAAAACAAGAAATGAATTGAAAGTCTCGGATTCGAAAACTTACCCGTTGAAGAACGAAGAACGGATGAAGAACGGTGAAGAACGTCGAAGAACGGTCGAAAACCTTTGCGAAATCACTCACAGAAACGTTACGGAAATGTTACGGAAGCGCCTCGGCTTAGATTTTCTTCACGGAAACAATTTTCCTAACCAAATTCGAAAGAGAGAGAAGTGCCTATGGGGCTGAACCCTTTTCTACTTCACTTCTCCCCCTATTTATAGAAAATTGGGGGAGAAGCTTGCCACCCAGCTCGCCCAAGCGAGTAGGGTTGCTTCCTCCAGAAGCAACAACCTTCTGGTGGGCGCAAGTGGGCCTGGTTGCTATTTGCACCCCCATTTTTACTAAGTACACCCCCTGCCTTTTTTTTGGTGATTCTTTTTTCGTAAAGTTACGGAAACTTACGAATTTCGTAACGATACTTGTTTTCTTTCCGTAATGTTACGGAACCTTGCGGATTACATAATCATCCCCTTTTTTGACTTACGGAATGTTACGGAACCTCACTAATTGTGCAACGATGCTTCCATTTGATTTCTGGTGTGTCACGGAACCTTACGGATTGTGCATCAATATTTTCTTTTGATTTCCGGCATGTCCCGGAACTTCACAAATTGCCTAATGATGGGTGCCAAGCACCTCACAAGGACCAAACAAAAGTTGCATGTCATCAAGCAAAGGTCCCCGGACGAAATTAGGGTATGACAATCTTGAAAACCACAATTCAAGAGAGCTTAAGACTTATTTGATTCACAAATCCAGCCACAACTCAGCACCACAACTCAACTTCATCATAGGCATCATGTAGGAAACTTAGAAAACAAAAAAAAGTTCAAGAACAAGACTAGTTCTAGGAATTGATTTAGAACATGTTATGAACTAAATAACATGCATGAATTAGACTCAAAATTCAAAAGATAGGCTAAGAATGACAAGAATACATGAACAAATGTATCTAGAATTCAATCAACAAAATAAAAATTCAACATAAACTTAGAACATAATGTGACAATTACTATGACTAAACATGACTCTAAGACAACATGGATTAAGTGATTTACACTTAGATTTTTGTGTTTTTTTTTTCTTTTTCTAATCAATATTTTGGAAGAAAATTTAGATCTAAAGGTTCAGCACAAGAATATTATGAATGAAAAATGATAGAACCTAAAATCAACACAAAAAACATGATTCAAGAGTAGATCTACAAAATTTGAGCCATAGAAATGCAAGAACAAGTGTAAATCTAAGATTTAATCGGTTTATTTTTTTGAATCTACTCTAACCAGTACCAAACCACAAGACAATGGAGGATATACAAGGTGAATAAGATGAAGAACAAGGAATTAAAGAGAATTCACCGAACAAAAAGATAGAGGAAGCAAAAGAACATCACCTAGATGAAGATGCTCTTGATACCACATGATGTAAGCTGCATTGGAGCTTGTAGGCCTAGGATCTTCTTCATCAATGGATTCCTTTGCTTCTTGGAAGATGAATGGCAGCGGAATGGAGAAGGAAGAGAGAGAGGAGACGCCATTTTAAGGAGAAGATGAGTCTAGAAGAAACTCACCACCATAGGAGGCCATGGATAAGAGCTTGGAGGAAGAAGGAGATGAATGAAGGGAGAGGGAGAGAAGAGCAAGAAATTTTGTGCTATAAAAGAGCTCTGAAATCTGGAGTTAATATTCAAATGATCAAAGTTAAAAAAAATGCTCACACATGACCTCTATTTATAGCCTAAGTGTCACACAAAATTGGAGGGAAATTTGAATTTCAATTCAAATTTCACTTGAATTTGAAATTGAATTTGTGGAGCCAAACTTTGGAGCCAAAATTTAACTAATTATGATTAGTGAATTTTAGTTATGGTTCAGCCCACTAATCCAAGATCAATTCCAAGATTCTCCACTAAGTGTTCTTAGGTGTCATGAGGCATGTAAAGCATGAAGGACATGCACAAAGTGTGACTATATGATGTGACAATGGGGTGTAGTAAGCAAATGCTAACCTCCCCCTCTAAAATTTAATTGGATTGGGCTTCTACCAATTCAATTAAATTTATTTCCAACTACACACATCAAATATTCACTTAGTGCATGTGAAATTACAAAACTACCCCTAATACAAAAACTAGTCTAGGTGCCCTAAAATACAAGGGCTGAAAAATCCTATATTTCTAGGGTACCCTACCTACAATATGGAGCCCTAAATACAAGGATCAAATATAATGACATCCTAGTCTAATATGTACAAAGAGAATTGGACCCAAACATGGCCCATGGGCTCAGAAATCTACCCTGAAGTTCATGAGAACCCTAGGACTTACTTCAACAGCTCTAGCCCAATCCTCTTGGAGCCTCTTGCTCATGGCTCTAGTCACTGGTCCCTTCCTAGGGAGGATTGCATCATCCCCTTCCCCATGAAAAGGATTTGACCTCAAATCTGTTAGTTCCTCCTCCTCAATATCAGCCCCACCTGCAAAAGGAATTAAATCAGAAATGTTAAAAGTGGTGCTGACTTCTCAATATCTATCCTTCCTAAGATGGAGCCAAACCCAGTCACCCATATTAAGAACTAGCTCTTTTCTTCCGCTATTTCCTTTAGTTGAATACACCTTTGTTTGGTTCTCTATTTGGATCTTAACCCTCTCATGCAACTTCTTTACAAACTCTGACCTAGATTCCCCTTCTTTATGTATAAAAGAAGTGTCTAGTGGGAGGGGAATGAGGTCTAACGGTGTTAGGGGATTGAACCCATAGACAACCTCAAATAAGGACTGCTTGGTGGTTCTCTGAACCCCCCTGTTGTAGGAAAATTCTACATGAGAAGGATACTCATCCCAAGACTTATGGTTGCCTTTTAGAAGAACCCTTAAAAGGGTCGATAAAGACCTATTCACTACCTCTGTTTGCCCATCAGTTTGTGGATGACAAGTGGTAGAGAAAAGAAGTTTAGTTCCTAGCTTAGCCCATAGGGTTTTCCAAAAGTGGCTAAGTAACTTAGCATCTCTATCTGACACAATGGTCCTGGGCAAACCATGGAGTCTCACAACTTCCCTAAAAAAGAGTTTTGAGATATGGGAAGCATCATCCACCTTGTGGCATGGTATAAAGTGTGCCATCTTGCTAAATCTATCCACCACCACAAAGATAGAGTCTACACCTCTTTGGGTTCTAGGAAGCCAAGGACAAAGTCCATACTAATGTCTACCCAAGGTGCAGATGGGATGGGTAAGGGTGTGTATAGTCCATACTAAATGCCACAAAGGGTTACATTATGCTTGTCACGTAAATGTCCGGGCGCTCCTCCACTCGCCAATTTCCTAGTCGGAAACCAGGAGGGTACGTTCGTACCAAATCCGACCCACTCGGAGAATCATCTTCGCATATCACAATGACTTGGCCGTTGTGTCCTAGACCCATGCTTATACAGCTCCTACTGATGTGGCAAGGCGGGCCCCCTTCGATTTTTCGTCCCAATTGCGAGCCTTGACTTCCACTCTTTCTTCCCGCAACACTTTTCTTTATGTCTGCTTGTGTGGGTTTATAGCCTAACCCAAACTTCCCACGGTTTCCTCTGGTGCTTATCAGGCTGGTTCTACTGCCGTTGTTCTTGCCTAAACCCATTCCGGACTCGTAACCATTCCCCAACATCACCCGGGCCACCATTACTGCCGTATCGGACAGGCAAGGTTGCCCAGAGAAGGAATCTATGGAGGCAATGCTTACTACCTCAAAAGACTGGAAGGCTGTTTCTAATGACTCCTCCTCGGCTTCCATATATGGCATAGAGGACAGGCAACTCACCAAGATGTCTTCCTCGCCCGACATGATAACCAAATGCCCCTCTACTACGAATTTCAATTTTTGGTGGAGTGTAGAGGGAACGGCTCCCACCGAGTGGATCCACGGGCGTCCCAAAAGACAACTGTAAGCCGGGTTAATATCAATTATTTGAAAGGTAACCTGACAGGTATGAGGGCCTATCTGTACAGGGAGGTCGATCTCTCCCCTAACCTCTCGGCGGGTGCCGTCGAAGGCACGGACCACCATGGAACTTGGCTTTAGATGGGAAGCATTAAATGGTAATTTCTCCAATGTGCTTTTGGGCATTATGTTTAAACTAGAACCGTTATCGATGAGCACCTTGGCCATGACGTGGTCCATGCATTTGACTGATACATGCAAAGCCCTGTTATGCCCACTCCCCTCGGCAGGGATTTCTTCTTCGGCGAAGGCGAGATAGTTGTTGGCGGTGATATTATTGACGAGACCTCCAAAGCCTTCTACAGAGATATCTTGGGCCACATGAGCTTCATTCAAGGCCTTTACTAGCAAAGCCCGATGAGGCTCAGAGCTCATGAGTAATTCCAAAAGAGAGACCCTGGCCAGGGTTTTGTTGAGCTGCTTAATGACCTTGAACTCGCTTTGCTGAATAATGCGGAGGAACTCGCTTGCTTCCTCTAGCGATACTTTCTTCATGCCACAACCATCCCTTTTCTCCGGAAGACCTTTCACTGGAATATCCTCGTTCGGATTGAGGGTCGTTTTGTCATTTTGTTCTTCCACCATCTTTGCCTTCCCTTTAACGTTTGCGGGTTGTGTCGGCAAGTCGGGGGGTGCAAACACGCGACCGCTGCGGGTCACGCCGCTCAGCCCTGTGATATTGGTCACCTTGGCTGACAACGAGCTGATGTCGGTGGCCTCTTCCTTCCTTTCACTTGGAGGTGCATACCTCCATGGGACTGCGTGGCTATTTCGGTATGGGAACGGAACAGGTTTAACTACCGAGGGGTATCGAGGCTTTTGGGGAGCTGCTTCTTTGGTGAAATATACCACCAAAGGCTTAGGCCTTCCAAAACTTCTATCATCTGTGGAATGCATACATATATGTTGCTCTTCCCTCCCCTCATCGCTAACTTCCAGTTGGCCTTGATCTATCATCTGTTGCAAAAGGTCCTCCACTGCTAAACATGTTTCCATGTTATGTAGCTCGTCGTGTTGCAACAAACAGGAATCCTCTTCATGCCCTCCGTGGGGAATTACGTCCCCCTTCTGTAGGGCCTCGTAGATAAACCTGATGAGAATCATGAAACTGGCCAAATACAGGCTAAAGGCCCAAGTGGAGAAGGACGAAGGCCCAAGTGGAGAAGGACAAAGCCCCCGAGTGGAGAAGTATGAAGGCCCAAGTGGAGAAGGATGAAGGCCCAGAGGCAGAGACACTATCAAGACTATTAATTGTTGCTGAAGGTCCAAACTAATTTGAAGGCCCAAGTTAAATAAGTTTTTAGTTATAATTTATTTTTATTGTAATTTTGGCCCAAACTGTTTAAAAGGCCCATGTCTATTTTTATCTTTTTGTTCAGCTACACTATAAGTATGGGTTTTTGTTTTGAATAAAAAAAACTTTTGGCATTTGATAAAATTTGGTGAGAGTTTCTCTCCGGGTTCCTTGTTGAACCAATATCAGACTTATCAAGGTAATCCTTGTGGTGTCTATCTAGACTTATCTTCCTTCACTGGAAGTGGCGTCTACCCAGACTTATCTTCCTTCACCGGAAGTGGCGTCTACCCTGACTTATCTTCCTTCACCGGAAGTGGCGTCTACCCTGACTTATCTTCCTTCACCGGAAGTGGCGTCATCCAAACCTTCGTAGCCTGTATCAAACGATCCGCTCCTACTTAGGTTCACATCATCTTTCCCTCCTTCTTGGAAAACATTTGTCCTCAAATGTTCAGGATCATCACCGGGTTCAAGTACCACTTCCTTCCTTTTCTTGTGGGCTTGCTTGACATAGCTTTCATTCTTCTTTGCAATTTGCACCTTCACTTGGTCATACAATCTTTTCACATACTCAACTTTGGCATGTGCATCCTTACGTTGAGTCTCTTGGGGATTGCTTTTGTAAGTTGGCCTGTTAGGCAATGAAGCTCCGGGGAGGAGATCAACTTGATGTTCTATGCCTCTTGAAGGTGGTAGTCCATGAGGAATCTTCTTAGGAAAGACATTTTTAAATTCCTGCAATAATGGTTGAACACTATGATGGAAACTTGCTTGTGGGGCTTCTATGGAGGCTGGATCTTTGAGCTTCAATGAGGTCCTTTAATGGTGATTTTCCACCATGGAGATGCAGCGGAAGACAAAGGAGAATAGGTGAGAGGAGGCGCCATCCACTAGGGAATAAGCCATGGAAGAAGGAGCTTCACCACCAAGATGAACCTTGGATAAGAAGCTTGGAAGGATGCTTCAATGGAGGAAAAGAAAGAGGGAGAGAAAGAGAGAGGGGGAGCACGAAATTGAAGGAATAAAAGAGGGAGAGAAGTGGAACTTTGAAGTATGTCTCACAAGACTCTCATTCATCAAAGTTACAACAAGTGTTACACATGCTTCTATTTATAGACTAGGTAGCTTCCTTGAGAAGCTTTCTTGAGAAAACTTCCTTGAAAAGCTTCTTTGAGAAAACTTCCTTGAGAAGCTAGAGCTTAGCTACACACACCCAGCTAATAACTAAGCTCACCTCCTTGAGAAGCTTCCTTGAGAAGATTCCTAAAGAAGCTAGAGCTTAGCTACACACACCCCCTATAATAGCTAAGCTCACCCCCATGCAAAAATACATGAAAATATAAAAAAAAAGTCCCTATTACAAAGACTACTCAAAATGCCCTGAAATACAAGGCTAAAACCCTATACTACTAGAATGGCCAAAATACAAGGCCCAAAAGAAGGAAAAACCAATTCTAACATTTACAAAGAAGAATGGGTCCAACCTTGACCCATGGGCTCAAAAATCTAACCTAAGGTTCATGAGAACCCTAGGGCCTTCTTTAGTAGCTCTAGGCCAAGCCTCTTGGAGTCTTCTATCCAATACCTTTAGGGGGTAGGATTGCATCATCCCCTCCACCTTGGAAAAGATTTGACCTCAAATCCCAAGGTTCTTCATACTCTGGGCTACTTCCCTCGACACCTGTAAAAAGAATAAAAACATATGTATTAGTGGTGTTGGGTATGTTAGAGTAGGGTAAGGTCTGAAAACTCCTTTCATGGACATATTCCCATGAGGGAACATGGTTCCTCACCAACTCAATGAGTGGTGCTACAAGTATAGAAAAATATGGGACAAACCTTTTGAAAAAGTTTGTTAAGTCATGGCAACCCCAGATTTCCCTTATACTTGGTGGAGTGGGCCAATCAGGAATGACCTTTATTCTCTTAGGGTCTGTGGGAACCCCTTGATCACTATTTAAAAATTTAAGGAATGTAATGCAATAAAGCGTACCTTTCTCTGTATTTTTATGTTGATTATTCCTACAAAAAAATACGACAAACCTAAGGTGTCCCATATGAGCACCTAAGTTTGTGTTAAAACCAAAAATAAGAACAAACCTACCTAATGAGTCCCTATGTACATGAATCATGAAGACGTTGGGTGCATGACTGATTTTACAAAAGAGGGTTGCAACACTCAACAAATGCATCCTATCACTTATTGTAGGGATTTGGTGCCTAATAATACCTATTTTGGGCACCAACAAAGCACAAGGATTTAAGCTCTTACGAACCAAACCCTCGTCCAACAACTCCTTTACTTGAGGAATAACCTCAAGCCCAAGAGGTGTGGCAGTGCTAACAAGTGTCTTTTTACAACGGAGAAGATGTGGAGGTTGTCTAAGAGGGGAAGTTTCTTTAATATTTGTCTTTATTTCAAAATGACTTTCCTTCTTAACTATCCTCTTAGAGGAGACACTTACCTCCTTACACTCCTTAACCATTAAAGGTTGTCCTTCTTCTTGGGGGTAGATTTCTTCACTAGATTCTTCCCCTTTTGCTTCTTCACTTTCACTAGAGGAAGGTGACGTAGTAGCCTCATCTTGGCTACTATAAATGTCTTGGCTCCTCATAATCATGGTTTTTGTGGTGGGGCATTGAGAAGGTATGTGTCCTCTTCCAAGACATTTAAAGCACTTTATAGAGCTAGTCTTCTCTTGCATACTAGCCTTAGGGGCTTGGTTTTCTATTGTCTTCCCCTTATCACCTTTGGGCTTAGAAGGTGTCACCCCTAAGATGCCTTGACCTTGGTCTTTCTTTGGATAAGAGTGAGAGCCATAAAATTTTGATGTAGACTTCTTTTTAAGTTGTTGCTCTACCCTTATTTCCCAAACTAAGTTAGCCTCTACATTGTCCTTCCCATGGAAGTATGGGAGGTTAATGTTAGCCTCTTGAGGCTTTCTTTCCTTTTCTCTTCTATGGGAGTGAGGTCTAAGATGTGACCTATGCCTTCCTTCGTAATAGTCACGAAGTTCTTCACTTAGGCTTTTGCAAGAGTTATGACTACTATAGGAGGCATGTTTTTCTCTTTTCATTTCTTTCATTATTTTTCTTCTTTCTTCCTCTCTTATTTTCTTTCTTTCATCTTGACTTATTTCTTCCACTCTTTTTTTTCCTTTTTCTTTTCTCTCTTGTTTTTCTTTCCATAACTTGAGGGAACTCAACTCATCTAAGATTCTAGATAAAGGGTCTTTATGACTAGTACCCTTGCCATTAACACTAGATGAATGATGACTCATGTTGGTTCCTAAGTTGTGGTTCTTTCTTGTTGGAGGTTTGAAAACAAAAGGTAAAAGAAACTATGGTTGAAACTAGCCAATTAAACACTAAAAGAGGTGTGAAAGATAAGGTAAAAAACTAATTGGTAAAAGGAAAGCTATCTAGGATGTTTAACAATGGAAGGTAAAGGAAATAAGCTATGAAAGTAAGCAAGAAATGTAAACTAGGCAAATCCTAAGAGTGTTTGGATGACCACATTCAAGGTTCCCAACAAAACACTCACTATCCTAAGGAAAAATTGCCTAAAATTATTACACACAAATGGAAGTTTGGTAACCTGTTGGAGGCTTCCAACACACTTCCAATGATAGGCCTTTTTGTTACAAAACTTGAAAGCAATGAAGGTAAGTAAATTGCAAATTACAAAATTACAAAACGGTCCTCAATTTTGGTGGTTGTTCTCTCTTTGGTGATTCACTCAATTTGGAGTGCTTCTTAGTCCAATAGCTCTTAAGGTGGTTGGCCCCTTGCTTCTTGACTCAAATTCTTCAAGGGATGGCACCAATCCTCCTTCCAATTCCCTATATGACAACCCACAAACAAGGAAACAAAGAGACAAGAAATAACCAAAGACCAAAAAAAAAAAATGAAATGAAAGGTAAACCAATGGAGTTTTAACAAGACAATTTTTCAAGGATTATTCAACAATTTTAAAGCAATGAAAAGGACATAGAAGCAAGCTAGGACTCAAAGAGAAACTTAGAATGGCTCTAGAGTAGAGTAAAAAAAACTGAAAAAAAGACTCAACAAACCTCTAGCTTTGGCACTTGTCTTCTCACTAATTTTCAATTGAAATTTCCAATTATAGAATAAATTTTGAGCCAAAACAACAAGCACACTTCCCTTTCACCTTTTTTTTTTCTGGATACTGATTTTCCTGCCAAATTGTGTGATTTTTCATATTTTTTCCTTTTATCCAAATCACTTGTTTCTTTTTTTATAAATTTTTCCAGATGTCTATAAAATTCAGTAAAATTTTCAGCTCAAAATTTGAAGTAACCAATTCTCAGTAATTTTTACAAGTTTGTATGTCCAAGTTGCCAGCACCAGCGATTTGTTTCTTTAAGCATGGTATATTGATTGCCTTGGGCTTACTTTCAACCTTCCTATGTATGTTGAACTCACTAGGATTGTTTACCACAGTTTTAGGAGTTCAATATTCACTTAGGATCAACATTTCAGCCAGCAATTCAATCACCAAAACTCAAATTCACAATAGACACAATCATAAGGAAACCTAAAAGTTCAAGAAAAGGTTCACAATCAAATACTCTCTAAGAATTTTGCATGAACATGTTAAGGACTAATTAACATGAAAGATTTGACTCAAATCAACTAATAGGCTAAAAGAATTTCATACACTCATGAACAAATGAGTTAGACAAAGAAACAAGAAAAATAAAATTCAGCACAACATAAGAAATCTTATGTGACAAGTTTCATGACTAGACATGACTTCTATGACAAAACTACAATAGGTGAACAAGTCACTCTAGATTTTTGAGGTTTTCTTCTACTTTAATTTTTTTGTAAGAATTTTATGGTTTAGGTTTCAGCCACAAAAAATAACAAGACAAAACTCAAAGGAACCTAAACTCAACACAATTCATGGTTCAAGAACAAGAACAAGAAATTTGAACCATAGAAAATCAAATCTAACTTCTATAGCAAGTTTAATCGGTGGAAACTCTAAAGAATCATGTTAACAACATTTAGAACAAGACATGTGAGGAGATACATGGAGAAAAATGAAGAAACAACAATGGAAGAGAAGGTAAAGAAAAAAAATTAATGGAGGTTTAAGGAGCACCTACTTGAAGCTCTTGTGCTCTGATACCACTTGATGGAAACTTGCTTGTGGGGCTTCTATGGAGGCTGGATCTTTGAGCTTCAATGAGGTCCTTTAATGGTGATTTTCCACCATGGAGATGCAGCGGAAGACAAAGGAGAATAGGTGAGAGGAGGTGCCATCCACTAGGGAATAAGCCATGGAAGAAGGAGCTTCACCACCAAGATGAGCCTTGGATAAGAAGCTTGGAAGGATGCTTCAATGGAGGAAAAGAAAGAGGGAGAGAAAGAGAGAGGGGGAGCACGAAATTGAAGGAATAAAAGAGGGAGAGAAGTGGAACTTTGAAGTATGTCTCACAAGACTCTCATTCATCAAAGTTACAACAAGTGTTACACATGCTTCTATTTATAGACTAGGTAGCTTCCTTGAGAAGCTTTCTTGAGAAAACTTCCTTGAAAAGCTTCTTTGAGAAAACTTCCTTGAGAAGCTAGAGCTTAGCTACACACACCCAGCTAATAACTAAGCTCACCTCCTTGAGAAGCTTCCTTGAGAAGATTCCTAAAGAAGCTAGAGCTTAGCTACACACACCCCCTATAATAGCTAAGCTCACCCCCATGCAAAAATACATGAAAATATAAAAAAAAGTCCCTATTACAAAGACTACTCAAAATGCCCTGAAATACAAGGCTAAAACCCTATACTACTAGAATGGCCAAAATACAAGGCCCAAAAGAAGGAAAAACCAATTCTAACATTTACAAAGAAGAATGGGTCCAACCTTGACCCATGGGCTCAAAAATCTAACCTAAGGTTCATGAGAACCCTGGGGCCTTCTTTAGTAGCTCTAGCCCAAGCCTCTTGGAGTCTTCTATCCAATACCTTTAGGGGGTAGGATTGCATCACACTAGGAGAAATAGAAATAGTAAACTCATTAGAATTATCAGTAGAAATTTTACTGTCTTTGCAATACTGTAGATTAAGTGGTTCATGAGCAGGTAACACTTCACTCGCCTCTGCAAAATAATTAAATTTTCTCTCATGTATATCACTCTTTTCCTCGGGTGTATCACTCTTCTTTTTCATATTCCTTTGTGGTGCCTCACTATTTTCTTTCTCTTGTTCTCTCTTTTCTCTCATTCTGATTTGGTCATCACACACTTCTCTAGGGGATAGAGGTTTAAGAGTAAACAAGGAAGATTTGGCTATTCGTCTGTAGGGCTTTTCTTTGTTATGGTTCAACAAACGTTGCATTTGTGTAGTCCACGCATCCAGAAATAAGCGTTGAGATTCGTCCAGTTGATGATATACACCACCATTGTCACCAGCTCTTGCCATGATTAAGCAACAAAGAATTTTGCAGTAACTAAAAAAAAAATTCAGAACCTCACCACACTCTACTCACGTGTTTCTCTCTTTGATGGTAGTTCACTCGTGTTTGATGCTCTCAATATAGGCTTTTGTGTGATGTTTTCACTCTTGCCTTTTACCACTCACTCCCTCTTAAGTTCCTGGATGAATCAAATTAGACACACAAGGTATATAACAGGAAAGACAGTTTAATTATCACAGACTGTGTAGCAGCTTTAATTTTGATAACAAATCAGATTTGATTTTGGTTAACAGATTAGACTTGATTTGGATTTAGATTTAATTTGGATAACAAATTAGACTTGATTTGGATAGCAGATTGGATTTGATTTGGATAACAGATTAGACTTGATTTGATTTGGATAACAAATTTTGATTTGATTTGATTTGGATAACAGATCAGATTTGGATAACAAATTAGATTTAATTTGGATAACAGATATGATAACAAATAAGATAATAGATAGGATAGCAGATAAGATAACAGATATGACAAGTAAACTTCAAATGCTCATAACTTTTGCTACGGTTGTCCGTTTGAGGCCCACTATATATCAAAACGCTCAGAAATCAGAGGAGAATCTAGATAAGGGGATTTGGTGCACGATTTTTCTGCCAAAAAAAAGCCTCTAACTTCCTCAATTTCGTGTTCAAATATCAAACACCCCACTTTCTTTTCTTTCTTTTTTCTTGTTTTCTTCTCTTTTTTTTCAAATTTCTGCAACTTTTTTTTTAACTTGAAATAAAACTCAAAAAGATTTTTTTTTTTTACACAAAGTCTGAAAGACACAAGAAACAAGAACAAGAACAAAAACGTGACAAGAACAAGAACGAAACAAAGACACAAACAAGAACGCAACAAGACGCAAACAAGAAAACAAATAACAGAACAAGGACAAAACACGAACCTAGACAAATTACGAAGAAAAAAAAATAGGATAGGATAGGATAGGATAGAACCTGTATCAAGAGCCAAAGCTCTGATACCAGATGATGTGAACCTGAGTAGGAGCGGATCGTTTGATACAGGCTACGGAGGTTTGGATGACGCCACTTCCGGTGAAGGAAGATAAGTCAGCGTAGACGCCACTTCCGGTAAAGGAAGATAAGTCACGGTAGACGCCACTTCCGGTGAAGGAAGATAAGTCTGGATAGACGCCACAAGGATTACCTTGATAAGTCTGATATTGGTTCAACAAGGAACCCGGAGAGAAACTCTCACCAAATTTTATCAAATTCCAAAAGTTTTTTTTATTCAAAACAAAAACCCATACTTATAGTGTAGCTGAACAAAAAGATAAAAATAGACATGGGCCTTTTAAACAGTTTGGGCCAAAATTACAATAAAAATAAATTATAACTAAAAACTTATTTAACTTGGGCCTTCAAATTAGTTTGGGCCTTCAGCAACAATTAATAGTCTTGATAGTGTCTCTGCCTCTGGGCCTTCATCCTTCTCCACTCGGGGGCTTTGTCCTTCTCCACTTGGGCCTTTAGCCTGTATTTGGCCAGTTTCATGATTCTCATCAAAACCTCCTGGGGGTCGTCACGTCCTTTAAAGGCTTAGACCTGCGCGGCCTACCTGACTCGAAGGCATTAATTGCTCCCTCTCCATGACTAGCGAGCGGGTTTGTTTTCACGTTGGGCCGATCCTCTTGAAACGTCAGCCATCCGACGTCTATCAAATGTTGGACCTTGTATTTAAGGGCCATGCATTTTTCAGTAGAGTGGCCCCGAGTTTTCCCATGGTATGCGCAAGTTGCGTCAGGGTCATACCACTTTAGGAAAGGAGGTTGGTAGTGTAGATGCAATTTCCTTTGGTGTTTTGATGATGATCATGATGATATGATGGAATTGATGCAAATGGGCTTTTCAAGATTAAATTCAAGACAATACTTCAAGATTACAAGTCACAACATCAAGATGATCACTAGTATATTAGGAAGGGAATTCCTAATTGAATTAGCAAAAGGTTTGGCCAAGTAATTTAAATTAAAAAAGTGTTTTTCAAAGGATTTACTCTCTGGTAATCGATTACCAGAGGATGTAATCGATTACAAGTGGCCAAATATGTTTTACAACAGCTACTAAAATTTGAATTTAAATTTTAGACTGTGTAATCCATTACACAATTTTGGTAATCGATTACCAGCAGTTAATAAACGTTCTAATTCAAATTTTAAAAGCTGTAATCGATTACACAATTCCTGTAATCGATTACCAGACAAGATTTTCAAAAAAATCTTTCTAAGAGTCACAACTTCTCAAAGGGCTTTTTCATGACCACCAATGGTCTATATATATGTGACTTATAACACGAATTTGCTCAAAGTTTTTCAGAGCAAAAGTGTTTATCCTCTCAAAGAGAAAAATCATTTTATCCTCTTAAGAATTCCTTGGCCAATTCAATTGCAATTCATTAAGGAATTATTTGAGTGCTCAATCTGTAAAATCTATCTCTTTCTAGAGAGATTCATTCTTCTTCTCCTTCTAATTCGTTAAGGGATTAAGAGACCGAGAGTCTCTTGTTGTAAAGGAATTCTAAACACAAAGGAAGGATTGTCCTTGTGTGTTTAGAACTTGTAAAAGGAATTTACAAGATAGTGGAACTCTCAAGCGGGTTGCTTGGGGACTGGACGTAGGCACAAGGGTGTGGCCGAACCAGTATAAATCTGAGTTTGCACTTTCTCTTCCCTTAAACTCCTTTGTTTATTATTGCTTTATATTCATATTCAAATTTTTTTTATTTGAATTAATATTTAAAGAAGTTCATTGTTAAGGGAATTTATAACTTGAATAGAAAGTGAAATAGATTTTTAATTGGGGAAGTAGTTTGGAATATCTTAATTCAACCCCCCTTCTTAAGATATCTGAGGCCACTTGTCTAACAGGTAGATCTTCCCGGGAGATATCACAGCCATCTAGTTGGCGATGAGGTACGACAAGAGGTCTTCGTACATCATTGGGATCAGGGTGAATTCTGGAATTGGCCTCGGAGGAAAGTTCCTCATCGCGTTGGAACCGGCGCCAAAGTGGGCATTGCCGGCCGGGCGAGTCGTGGTTGGAGCCGGAGCTTGGGGGGCCTCCCTTTGGATGGGGCGGGTGCTCTAGGCTGTACGGGTGCTGAATTGGAGGAGTTCCCGGCGCGAGCTAAGAAGCTCGAGTGATGTTGCGCGTACTGATGGGTACCATGAGAGGTCTGCGGTGGCTTGACCCATGCGAGCGCCGAAGTGACGACATGGGTATCTCCTTCCTTTCTTTTTGCCCCAGTTGCTCCGATCCTCTTAGCATTGGTACTTGTGGAGGAGACGTAATCGAACTTCATTCTCTTCAAACCTACTTCGATTCTCTCCCCGGCAAATACTAAGTCTGTGAAGCTGGAGGGCATATAGCCTACCAACTTCTCATAGTAAAACACCGGTAAGATGTCTACCATCATGGTAATCATCTCCCTTTCGACCATGGGAGGGGCTACTTGTGCTGGCAGGTGTCTCCACTGCTGTGCGTACTCTTTAAAGATCTCACTTTCCTTCTTAACCATGTTCTGCAGCTGAGTGTGATCGGGAGCCATATCGGAATTGTACTGATATTGCCTAAGGAAGGCAGTAATAAGATCCTTCCAAGTACGGACGTGGGAAGCTTCCAGATTAGTGTACCAAATGACCACGGCTCTAGCCAAGCTATCTTGGAAAAAGTGCATTAACAACTTTTCATCCCTAGAATGTGCCCCCATCTTGCGACAATACATCTTGAGATGGTTCTTAGGACAAGTCGTCGCTTTGTACTTGTCGAAATCAGGTACCTTGAATTTTGGGGGGATGACGACATCTGGTACCAAGCAAAGATCTACCATGTCCACGAACGGATAGTCACCAAAGCCTTCAACAGCTCTCAATCTCTCCTCGATGAGATCGAGTTTCCTTCTTTCTTTTGCCGCCGGGGGTGGTCCTTTTGTGGACAAGAATATTGGTTGTGCTATGAGGTTGTGCTGAGGCAATGTGTTGGGCGCCGGTCCCTCGACGGGGACCGGGGGGTAGAAATCAACATCCCCTTGGGCATACTCTCGATGATCCTCGTCGGGCTGTCGAGGAGACTCCCCTTCAAGGATGGGAGAAGGGACATGACCCGCATCATCACGCATGACTGGTGGCGTGTAATTAGGTGGTAATCCATAAGGGTAAGCCACCCGATTGTATCCCAAATGGGGGTTGCTGATGTGCCCCAGTGTGCTCTTTTCTCGTCCTACCGCATTTGGGAGAGGATGGTGCGCGGTAGCTGGGAGAGTTTCGGCAGCCGAACTAACAATGGTAGCGGTGGCCACGTTATTCTCTATGAGTTGTCTCATTCCTAACATGGCCTTCATCATGGAAGCCATTTGCTCTTTCAAAGCCGACATGTCAGCTTTCATCTATTCCTGTGTCTCCTCTTGATCACCCATCGTTCTAGATTTGGATCTGGTGTGATAGGGATGCCTTGGGGTGCGTTTAGTTATGGTGTTTTTCCTAAACAACCGAATGTGAGGAGTAGGTAAAGAAAAATGAATGCATGCTAGAGATAAAATGCGGGAGTAACTTGATTCGCACTGATTTTTGGAGTAAAAACGTGGGATAAACTCATTTTATTCGGAAAGTTATAACTAGTCAAGATTTGAGTGACAATACAAACTTCCTAGCAGTTTCTAATTATATGGGCCATTAAATCTATCATATGCTGACAATAGCCGAGAAGTCTGTGGATCTCCTCGGGGGCGGAGTAGGTGTCTGCCATTGCTTTGGCCTTGGCTAGCAATTGGGGAAGTTCTTGACTCTCGTTCAAGGTAAGAGCAAATCGGTCCATCCACATTATTGCCTCTTGATGTAACGAGTCAATCACCCTTCCTCTAGCTTCCTTTTCCGCATACACTCGGGCATACTCGTCCATCACTTTATGCTCGTGGGTTGTGGCTAGATTTAGCTCTTCTTGGTACTTGCTGACGATGGCTAGCATGTTGGTCTCTGTCTCGCATAAATGTTGAGACAAGTTCCTTTTGGACCTCGAGCAAGCAGCTAACTCCTCTTTCAAGACAATGCTAAGTGCTCGTGATTGGTCTCTCTCTTCCCTTCGAAGCTTGAGCTCACTGTTGCTGCCCCATAAAGCTCCACAAAATTTGTCACGGCCATGCTCTTCCTTGCGAGCCCTTTTGGTTTCTTGTTCAAGGGCTCTTGCGGTAGCTTCATTTCCTTCTCGTAACCCGGCACACTCTTTCCGGACGTCTGTAGCGACCAACTTGAATTTTTCTTTGGCAAGTCTTGCTTTTTCTAGTTCTGTTTTTTAGAGCTCGGACTTCTTCATCCTCTTCTGGAGCATTGAAGTTCTCTTCGTTGATAATCTTTAACTTGGAGAGCCAATCCAACCCTCGTGTACGAGCTTTCAGCCATTCATGATAACCACCGATGATGCCATTACGAATGCCCCTAAGTTCTTTATCTTTCCTTATCGGGCTTTCCCACGCCTTATGGACTCTTTGTATAATCTTGAAACTTTGTGCACTGAAATCTCTCACAAGGAAAGGAGAGAGGCTTTCTTCCGTCGGTGCTCCCCTCATGGGGTACCCTAATTGTCTTATAGCAAGCGCGGGATTGTAGTTGATGCAACCGCTCGTTCCTATCAACGAGATGTTTGGGTAGTCCCCACATGAGAAGAGAACTCCCTCCTTTCCTTCCTTCCATCGAGGAAACTAGTTGATTGTTCTGCCTCCTATCCCAGCCAAGTCTTGGTCACAATCTACTCTTCTTTTTTCGACACACGAGCGATGGCTTCGGAGCGGACATGGATGCCTTATGTCTTGTTGGAATAGGTGCGAAACCAACCATACAAAAAGAGCGGGTAAACAGCAGATGATCCGTGCGCTACTCTTCTCGCACCTTCGGTCAAATGTGTCAAATAAGTCCGCCAAGATAGCTACCACCGGGCTCTCTTTGCTATGGTGATATGCAAGGAAAGCATCAATTGCGGCTAGGTCCACCAAACCATCCATGTTTGGAAAGAGGACAACCCCAAAGATTAGCAATGCTAATACGTCCATAAATGGGACCCACTCCTCTTGATTCGCCATATCTCTTGCCTTGCCTTCTAAGTACTTCTATGGTAGGCCCACTACGCCGTTTCGAGTTTGCTTTACACAATCCAATCCTCTCACCGAATCCCTGACCACAACTGCAATCTTGCTCAAGGAGGGAAGAAACCCGGAGAAAAGATACAGTTTCCTTCCCCCAAGAGGACATCCTAGAATCTCCTCAAATTCTTCAACAGTCGGTACTTATTGGAAGTCTCCAAACGTGAAGCATCTCAAAGGCTGGTCATAGTATTGAGTGAGTGATACAACGGCTTCTGTGGATATCTCTGCTATGGTCAAATCTAAAATCTTTCCGTACGCCTTGCGGAAGGCTTGCATTTGGAGAGGTCCCATCAATCGCTCCAACTCCTTAATGCTGGTGATATCTAGGCCCTTAATCTTGACTTGATAAAACCATTTTCCAGTTTGATTTGTTCCCATGTTTTACTAAAGTGAAACAAAAACCCAGTGCGAATCAAAACTCCGACATCTATCATGGGTGGAATGGATGAATGCACGAAGAAATGCATATGACATAGATGCAATTTACGAATACGGGAGCCTGGGAAATTGTCTCCTTCTTAGATACAACGTCTTGGGGTAGCACAGTGCCCGACATATGTATTTAACAAGGTGGCACGGACCCTCCGTTGGTTTTCCCAAGAGAGGGGATCAAGACAGAACCCGTGCATGATGCATATGCGAAAGGCACAATACGGGGATGTACATAGTACGACAATATCTACAAACAAATATAAGCAAAGGGGTACATGACACTTAGGACTACATGCATGGCAGTGTGAAAAAGCGGCATGCAGTGTGTTTGCTCTGTGCCCCTATTTTAGGGACCTACATGGGAGAGGGCTAAAAGGGTTTTTTAGTGATAATTCCCAAGGTGGTCATATCTCTCTTGATGGTCTCTAGAGGTATCATCCCCTTCGAAGAACATATTACAACAGTAGGGACTACTAGCAACAATATGTTATCAATGAGAAAAACTCTAGATGAGGGTTCACTGTAATCAAGCAAGTCAGAGACCTAGCATGATCATAGATTCACCTCCACTCCTTATGTTCCCACGAACCCGGGTACAGGGCCCTTTTTCAACTCACCGTGTGTGCAAATAGTTTTGGTGTTTGTGTGCATCAAATGAATAAATATTTACCTCATGCATACATTTTGAAACACACTAAAAGCATCAAAAGAGTTTTATATACACAAGAACATAAGAAAAAAAAGAAAAAGAACAAAACGGAAGTCATAGTAAAGAAAGCACACTGATTGATTGGCCTAACTCTCTAACGTAAGTCCCCAGTGGAGTCGCCAACTGTCGCAACCTACCCTTCGGCGGGAGGGCGACGCGAGACTCATGGGAACGCCTTCCAAGAAAAGAATACGCGCGGAGTCGCCACCAATGTTTATTTGAGGAAAACGTCGGAAAAACTGGAAAAGACATGGTCTACGAACTTTAAGTGAAAGGTTTGGGAGTTGTATTTACGCACGGGGAAGGTATTAGCACCTCACGCGTCCGTCACAACGGACGACAGCCTTTAATCAAGTGTGCGAATATGACTTCAATTTGTGTTATGTTCCCCTTTTTACGTTCTTATGTCTCTTTATGCATTTTTTATATTTTTTACTTTTTGTGGTCGACAAGGGTGTTTCCCTTGCTCCTACGTATTCCTCAATTATGATAAGGAAATCAGACCTACGTAGTTCTTTGAGAACTGAACGTTAGTTAAATTGTTTTTATCCTTTTTTTGCAAGATATATTTTTATTGAACGAAAGGTCATTTAAGGATTTAAAAAATCTTTCGATTCTTTTGAAAGGAGAGAAAACATTAAGGCATTGGACCATTAATGATCTCCTGTATTTTTTTTGAAAGAGGTAACAAAGCTACGCGTTGATTTTAGGCTTTTAGAAATCCACATTTAACTAATAAAAGCGGAAAAGACCATTTCAAGACATTGGACCTTAAAAATGGCCTTTTAGGTTATGACAAAAGTTTGATTTATGAATTGATTTTAGCCTTAGTTTCACTTTGGTTATTAGTCAATTCGATTAACAAAGGAAAATCCCAAAGAAAAACGTCCGATTGAGTTTTTTGATTATTTTACCAAAAGATATTTTTTTATTATTATATTATTATTTTGCCTCTTTTTTGGTTTTAAACGTGGTTACGGCATGACCGAACGGTCGGATTTCATTTTAACAGAAATTAAAAGATGTTACAATACGAATGATCGGTGAAAATTTATTTTATTTTTGATTAGGCGAGAAAATGACTTAAATAAATGACTAAAGCACGTCAAAAGGGGGTACGAAAAGTAAATGAAATGAAAATAAAAGCACGCGAAACAAGTGGGGACCACTAAGGGTACATAGAATGAATTGAAAAGTTCGATTTCGGGAACTTACCGGTTGAAGACCGAAGAACGACGAAGAACGAACGAGGAACGACGAAAAACGGTGGAAAACCTTCGTAAAATCACCCACAGAAACGTCTCGGAAGCATTACGGAAGCGCCTCGGCTAAGATTATCTTCACGGAAACAATTTTTCTAACTAATTTAAAGTGATTCTCAAATACCAGGAGAGTTGAACATTTTTGTTCTGCCCTTCTCCCCCTATTTATAGGGGAAAAGAGGGAGGAGCTTGCCACCCAGCTCGCCCAAGCGAGCTAGGTTGCTTCCTCCAAAAGGCGCCGCCTTCTGGTGGAACTTCCTGGAAGGCCCAAGTGGGCCTGATTGCTATTTGTACCCCCTATTTACTAAATACACCCTCTGCCTTTTTTGCTGATTCTTTTTCCGTAACGTTACAAAACTTTACGAATTACGTAACAATACTTGTTTTCTTTCCGTAATGTCACGAAACCTTACGGATTACGTAATCATCCTTTTTTTGGCTTCCGAAATGTTACAGAACTTTCATGGATTGTGAAACAATGCTTCCTTTTGACTTTCGGCATGTCACAGAACTTTACGGATTGTGCAACAATGCTTTCTTTTGACTTCCAACATGTCACGGAACTTCATGGATTGCCTAATGATGGGTGCCAAGTACCTTGAAGTGGTCAAACGAGGGTTGCATCCCAACAAACGGATAGTCCCCGGACGAAATTAGGGTATGACACTAACAAACAAGCTGATGCATAGAAATATATTTCTCTAATCAATCGTGTTCTTGTGTTCTATGTTGTATCCTAAATTACTAAACCCTCGATCCCTCGTTAGGCTGAATATCCAAGCTTTGTCCGCAAATCCCTCATTTAAGACTACACCCAATTTAGACAACCCTCTTAGGTTTAGACTAACTTAAACTGAGTTTTGTCCGCAGATCCCTCATGTAAGACTAGACTCAGCTCAAGTAGCTTACTAAAGTTTAGCCTAAGCTTTGTTCGCAGATCCCTCATGTAAGACTAGGCTTAAACTAAACAGCATAATTGGAACAACATAATTAAAACCAAAACTTAACACGCAGATCCCTCATGTAAGGCTAAGTTTCAATACTACTTCAATCAAGTTCTAAAGCAACAGTACACTTTCCAATGCTAAAGTCACCTAACTGTGCACACAAATGGGTGATCAGACCAAAAGCATACAAACATTAAGCATTGAACAAAGAAAACATAATAAATTAGATATTAGGTATTTACATCATTTGTTCATTAGAAATCCCTAACTATGGTGTTTAGCTAGCCATTACAAAGAAACCCTAATAATAAATGAGATTAAAAGCAGAGAATGATAGTTCCTTACACAAGAAGGGGGATTCCTCCTCCTCTTCTCAACATCTCACACTCACTCTCTACTCAATAATCTCTCTCAAATGACAAAACCTAGGCTTCAATGCACAAGCTGCTCCTCTTTTCTGCTTCTAAGGCTCTTTTCCCCAAATAGGCTTGTGGCTGCTTTGGAATTTAGTGCCCTGGCCGTCTATAGAAGCTGTCATAAAAGTGCCATAAAGGTTTACCCTAATTCTGCACAAGACAGACTTTAAATAGGCTCTGAAATCGTGACACTGCACTTAGCGCCACCCTTATGTTTAGCGCGAGTAAGTGAAATTGGGCTTAGCGCCAGTGTCGAGCTGAGCCTGGCTGAAGGCACCTGGCAAATTGTTCTTTGCACTAAACGCGTTAAAGCTGCACTTAGCGATGGATATTGTGGCGTCCCTAAATTAATGACTGGTTTAATAGTAATAATTTAAATAACAAAAACCATGGTAATTTTTTTTTTCTTCTTTTTCTTTTTCATTTCTTTCTCTTTTCACCATAACTAGGTTTAGAAGGAAAATCCTCACTATAAAGTCCTGAATGGCCAGTTCACAACTCTATTCGGAGTCATTTCTTTCTTACCGCTCATAATTCTCTAAATTATTTTGCTGTTTCAAAAGGAAGAATATACCAGCCATTACTTTAGGTCGTCACATGAAAATAAAAGGATAAAATACAGTCGATAAACTCTTTTACAAATAAAGTTGCTAATGCTTTCTTTTCAAATAACAAGATTGATCATAAATGCTTTCATCATTTAAAGCTGTCCAAAATATGGGAGTTTCACAAAATATATAGTGTCATCCAGAGCAAAGGTGTCCACAGTGTTGGCTTCAACCACATGTATACAATCATCAAATTCCTATACATCAGGTCTACCCATACAAAAACAAAAGAGTAAACCTAACAGTCAGTCCTAGATACACCCACCCTAAAAAATAATACAAAACAAATCCGAAAAAGCTGTCCACTCCACCGTGCGCTGAAGCGTCCGTGCAGGTTCATCTGGATGCACCAAAGAAGTAGCCGTGAATCGAATGGTGCCCCGAAATCGGCACCTCGTGTTGCCTTCGAGGGTCTCCCAGGCTCCCTCTAGGCACTCCATCTCTACTCGATCATGGATTAGCTGCGCCGCCATCACGATCTACAAGGAAGAAAAGAAAAGGGTAGACTCTTTCACAAGAATCTAACTATACCGCCGCACAATGCATCTCATAACCGCTACATGACATTAAAAGGAGTATCTTAAGGCTTTTCATCTCTGGTAATCGATTACACAGCCTTGGTAATCAATTACCAGAGGCTAAACTTGAATTACACAGCCTCAGGACATGAAATATGCAAAAATGCACTGTGTAATCGATTACACATACCTGGTAATCGATTACCAGTGACCCATCCCTCTGTGTAATCGATTACACAGGCTGGTAATCGATTACCAGAGGCTCCCTTAGTTCCCTGACTTCGTTTTTCAAGCCTGGTAATCGATTACACCCCTTGGTAATCGATTACCAGAGACCATCTTAGCCTCCTGTCTTCATTTTTAAGCCTTGTAATTGATTACCCACCCTTGGTAATCGATTACCAGAGGTCATAATCCACATATCACACAAAATTCACAGTTGGCCAGCCACCACAAGCCTCCTTGCTTTGTGGTCTTGTTTTCCGTTTATCTGTTGACTGCCAGGAGCTCGCCTGCTTAGGTACATCACAGGTTCTCACTGACCGACTATGCCCGGGTTGGGTCGGGATTGGTCAAGCTTGGTTTTGGGCAATAGCACCCCACCTGACGTCCACAAGGTCTCCTGACCCCCGCGACATATCTCCAGGTACCACTCTGTGGTCAACAATAAAAGCAGGAAGTTTCACCCTTTAACACTTCCTCATCTCAAGCTTGTAGGATTATGGGGTATCCATCACATGTGGTACTAGGTGGCGGTCGGGCGATGGTGCACAACAAGTTTTCCACATCCACAATGCGCGCATAAACCCACCATCCCCTATTGCCCACCTCCAACTGAGCTCACGTACTCCCACGTAGCCCATATCCTCGTTTCTCTCAACACCGGGTCCCCATCAATCCTCCCAAGCTTCCACAACATCCAAGCAAAACAATATTCAAACAGTACAAGCTATCACAACCAAGCAAAACAGAGCAAAGGCAGAAAACTCTGCCAAAACACCAACCAAATCACAGCTTTTCTCACTTAAAGACCCCAGTAACAATTCCTTCGATCCAATTCGTTAACCGTTGGATCGACTCCAAAATTTTACTGGAAGTCTGTAGTACATAATCCTACATTGTGACCGTTGGGATCTACTAGCAAACATCCAGAACCCATTTTACATTACTCTTTCCACAACCAGCAAATACATAGCATTTTTCTGCACTTGTGCAAAATCCTGCTGCACAATTTCACAGCAAAAATCTGCACAAAGTGCAGATTTCGAAAATCACACTTCCTCTCATCCAATCTTGCTCAAATCAATCCCTACAAGTCCCAAATCATGTATCAATCATGTCTAACCCAAAATCAAGCTTTACAGCACAGCAACATAGAATCTAGGTGTCCAACACCCCTCAATTCAATGGGTTTTCTAGGTTTGAAAAGTGAAATTTAGAATGAGGTAAATTTGAAGCAAACTCTCACCTCACACCAGTCCATAACATCTATTTAGACTTGTTCAAATTGGATTTACACCTAAAATCTCACCGAATCAAAATTTGACTCTTCAACACCCAAATTTGCCCTAGAAATGGCTCTTTGTTCACTTTGGTCATTTGTTTTTCTCTCTAGCACAGTCCAAGCTTTCTCCCAAGTCCTAAATGACATTTCAAGCTAGTATTAACTCACTTTAACCTCCATTTACCACAGAATTCAGACTTAGCCTTCCAACCCTCAAAGCCTCACTCTTTTTCCACTCATAACATCACATTCTCACTTTCTAACCCTAGGTTAACTCTACCATTCATCTCTAACAGTTTTCCATGAGCAATTTCAGTATATAAACATCACAAACATCATCACAAAAACCCTAAAACAGAATGGGTATGTCTAACTCATCCAAACATGGCAATTTCAACAAGCTTTCAGCAAGTGTCTTCACAAATAATCATCACACAGCAGAAACCTAGCAAGACTACCCATCATATCTCCCAAAACCCCATACCCACGAAATTTAAGAGAGAAAGAAGTCCACCCAAACCTGAAATTTCAAAGTCCCACTCGTAGCCACGCACTTCACGACTCCAAAAATGCCCTCCTTTCGCGATTTGGAGCAAAAATGATGGCCAAAGGTTGAAGCTTTGTTTGGAGCTTCAATGGAGAATGAGGGAGAAGAAAATGGCAACGTGAGGGAGAGAGAGAGCTGTCTGAAAAAAAGTGTGGGGGCTGAGTGAAGAGAGAGAAAAGCTTTTTGGTTTTTAAATAAAAGGGTTTTCTCTTTTTCTATTATTTTATTCAAGCTCTGCCACATGTCCCTATTTGAGTGGAGCAAAAAGGGCCCACTTTCCCTTTTTGACTGTGACCCATACTCAGCCACAAAACTGAGAAAAATCTGACCTTTGAAACGCTAAAATCCTGCCTCGGTTTGCGTGCCGTTTCTCTGGTTCCAGTTCCTCGCGTTTCTCTGCGTCCGTCGGGGCCAGTTTTCGAAAGCAAGCAATATATATATATCAAAACGCTCAGAATAAAACCCCGAGCGTGGTTCAGAGGTTGGTTTCGTTAAATTTTAAGTTGAACGCAAAACGATGATTTTTAAACTAATTAATTAAGAATTAACCCATAACCTCCCAGTTATGGATTTCTCTTCCTTAATTAGCCTAGCCCGCATATCTTGCCCCCACCATTCCTACTTCTATCATGAACATATAGGCATATACACTGAATAATACTTATATATATATATATATATATATATATATATATATATATATATATATATATATATATATATATATATATATAATCATTCAAAATACATCGTTTCCGAAAACTCCGGGTAGAAATTTCTAGGATGTTACAGATATGCGCTTAGCCCGGCTGTTGAGCTTAGCCCAACTGCTACATTTTGCAATTTAAAACTTAGCCTTTTTTTCACCTGAAAATGCACTGATTTCATCATTAAATCCAATGGAAATGTTCTAGAGACAACATTAACCATAAAACAAGATTTATTTACAAAAAATCACTACAAAATAACCATAAATTAGGGGACTATACAAAATTTGGAAAATGATTTCTATACAAAAGTTAGTCATATAAAGCGACTAACAACTCCCCCAAATTTACGGTTTTGCTTGTTCTCAAGCAAAGAAAGAACAGTTCACTTGTCCTCAAGTGACATAGACAGTGGCCAATCAAAAGAAAATGGTGTTTGATTCATCAAGGACATCAACCATATGAACTGAATATCATGGAATGCTTAAATCAATCACTTCTCACAAGCATGCAGCTTTTCAAAGATAGGAGCACAAATATTAGAGTCACAGCTAAAATAAGCTAGTAAGCATGACAAAAATCAAGGAAGGATCATCAACCAAAACCTCACAGTCATTGTTTCACTCAAACTCAAGTGCTTAGGCTTATTCCATCATAAACAACCAACACAAGTTCCAACCTTTGCATTTCATCTCCTATCATACAACAATGAACACACAAAAATGAATCCGAAGGACTTTCTAGGCTTGTAATGGGGTTAGGCTGCCAACAATTCATGGTTTTTCTAGGATTCAAAAGCTTAGGTTCTAGGAGAGCATTCATCCATAGAATAACCTTCACTTTTTCATTCATTCCTTCCCCATACTTGCCCCTTTTTTTCTTAGGCACTTAGCTTCCATACCTGAAATTATAGCATACACACTTATTAACTTTATTTATACTTACAATTTTTTTAATCACAAAAATAGAAACAGTGTATATATACTACTTTCTTTAACCATTTCAATCCTTACCAAGTGCCTCCCCGAAATTTGGGACAAATTTTCCTTGAACCATCTTCTGTGGATGATGCTCTCCTACAACCTAAAATAAGGTAGCAAAAGATACAACTGAATAGGCTCAAGGTTTAATCAATCAATCAATTCATTCAGCTCAAACTGGGTGCAAGGGATAATTCATTCAATCACAAGGTTAGATTTTTGGCTAAGTAGTTATTCATAATCAAACTTGGCCTTCATCATTCTCAAGTTTATGCATCCAATCCATACTTCAGAGATTCACACAAAAATCAGCACTAAATGATAGTCGTTTCTCTCAAAATTTTAAAGATCACACTCTCACCGGGATACGGTTAATGCATTCCTTCTCAATCAATCTGACAACCGACTAACATTTTCAGACATAATTCCAATCATATGCTCATTCTCTTCTAATGATTGCAAACATGATCCAAAAAATCATCCCAATCCATTCAATTCACACATTTGCTCAATCAAATCATTTCCAAACACTCATTCCATACCAAACAATCCACTGCATACAATGTTCAATCAATTCGCTGTTCAATCAAGCTTTTTATACAAGCACACAAACAACTATGCTACTGAAATTAAAATGCTGAAATATAAAAGCTGAAATTTAAATGACATAAAGCATAAAATAAATGAAATAAAACTAAAGTGTTCATAATGCAAAAAATTTAAACATCCTGCTCCTCCCGTGGCTGGTCTTCATTAAGATCCAGTGCTAATGATGGCTAAGTCTCCTCAGGAGCAGGTACAGATGGTGGAGATGGTTGAGGGGTCTGAGCTGGAGTGGTCTCCTCCTTTGCTACTGCTGGTGATGGTGCTGGTGTTGTGGGCTCCTCAGTCACAGGCTCTTGGGCTGTGGAGGCCCCACCAGTTGGATCAAGTGGCCTCAGAATAATTAAGAGGGGGGTTGAATTAATTATTAATGAACCTTTACTAATTAAAAATCTACCCTTCTTAGGCTTTTACTATAATGTTAAGAAAGTAAATAACATAAATATAAACTTAACCAAAAGTAAAACCGATAATTAAAGTGCACAACGGAAATTAAAAGAGTAGGGAAGAAAGAGACAAACACACAAGAGTTTTAGACTGGTTCGGCAACAACCCGTGCCTACATCCAGTCCCCAAGCGACTTGTGGTCCTTGAGATTTCTTTTCAACCTTGTAAAAATCCTTTTCCAAGCAAAGATCCACTAGGGATGTACCCTCCCTTGTTCTCTTTGAACAACCTAGTGGATGTACCCTCCACTAGAACTGATCCACAAGAGATGTACCCTCTCTTGTTCTCAGTCAACAACCCAAGTAGATGTACCTTCTACTTGTACCACAAAGGATGTACCCTCTAATCTGTTATGACAAAGTTCTCAGGTGGTTAGTCCTTTGAAACTTTGTGAATGGGGAAACAAAAGAATTCTCATGCGGTTAGTCCTTTGAAATCTTTTGTTTATGGGAAAGGGAAGAATCAAAAGAATTCTCAAACTGTGCCGTTCTGAATTCTTTGACAAGGGAGAAGGGAAACACAAAAGAATTCAGACAGTTAGTCCTTCGTTCTTTTGGAAAAGGGAGAAGAGAGACACAAAAAGAATTTAGGCAGTTAGTCCATGGCGAATTCTTTTTGGCAAAGGGAGAAGGGAATGAAAAAGATGAATAGCACAAGTTTTTGAACAAAGAACTTTTCTTGGAAGAAAAAGTTTTGAACAAAAAACTTTTAGAAAGATGAAGAGAAGATCAAATAAGAAAGTTATGAAAGAAATGAAAGAAGATATTGAAAGATAGATTGAAAGATAGAATGGTTGAAAAAGATAATAGATCTGAATGAGATTGTTAAAATGTTTCATGCCAAGGTCACATATTTATAGTTTCTTGATGACTCAAGTCAAAACTTGTAACTCTTGGCAATTCCTTTAAAACTAATTACTTAAAAAGTTATGACTTTTGAAAGAATCTTCAGAAACAAGTCACTTGAAGAAATGTGACTTTTGGAAATGAATTTTTTGAAAACAGTCACTGGTAATCGATTACCATAAAGGTGTAATCAATTACACATCAACAGATGTGACTTTTCATTTTGAATTTTGAAAATCTTAACATTTTAAAACCACTGGTAATCGATTACTATAATCTGGTAATTGATTACCAGAGAGTAAAACTCTTTGGTAATGATTTTGTAAAAAACTTATTGTGCTACTCAATGTTTTGAAAAACTTTTTAATACTTATCTTGATTAAGTCTTCTCTTAATTCTTGAATCTTTGAGTCTTGAATCTTGATCTAGATTATTCTTGAATCTTTGAATCTTGAATCTTGATTCTTGATTCTTGAAATCAAATTTTGAACTCATTCTTGAATGCCATCATCTTTGTTATCATGAAGTGATCTTGACTTTTGAGCTTTTTGTCATCATCTTTGTTATCATCAAAACTCCTTGAATCAATCTTGATTCATCATGAAGCTTGCTTCTACACCACCCCCTCCAGAGGAAGAAGGCTGGTCTCTAGGCCAGGCCACCTGTGCGTCAAACTCCCTCATGCTCATAATGGAGGGCAAGCCCAAGCCCTAAAGGCTCTGCATAATGATGGACTACCCTCAATGGATACTCTAGAGCATGGAGTGAAAATAAAATATGCTGGACCTACAGAAAGAGGAGCTGGTAGTGGTATCTATGAAGGTGTAGAAAGGAATCACTGGAATATCTGTGGAGGAAGAAGGAGGAAGTGTAGAAGAAGAGGGTGCTGGTGTGATGTGCCATCATTTTCTTCTATTTTCTAAACCCTTTTTGCACCATTTTAATAACTGATTGGTCTTAATTGCCAATTAATTAGGCAGTTTTATTATTTGGGCTTATTTAGCAAATTTGATGTTTTTAATCTAATTTCAGGAATTAATGAAACATTGGGCTCAATCCGGATTTTGGTTGTGGACTTGAAGAGGGCAAATAAAGCAGCGCTTACCTTAGTTAATTTCTAATTAGGAAATTTCGCAATTTTATTTTATGTGGTTCAGTGTTTATTTTGTTTTGTGCCAGAGTATTGTAATAGGGCCCAGTGACTTTGAGTGACTCTTTTTTAAATAGCAGCCTCGGGATTCGTGCAAGGCTATTCTGTTATGCCATTCATTATTCAGAGCCTTGTTTAGGGTTTTACGTTTTTTTGCTTGGATGCTACTGTTCACGTAATTCAATCTTCCATTTCCTGCTTCTAATTACAATTTTGTTCTTGTTTCTTCTTCTACTTTCATTTACGTTTCTGTCTCATTTACGTTTCTGTTTATGTACGTTTCTATTTATTTACGTTTCATTTACGTTTTCTGTTTGAATCTATGGAAGGCTAAATATTCTGGTGTTGTTTCCTTTTGAGGACGAAGCCCAACTCTCTTTGAGGTTTCGTTTATAATGTGGTTCCCTGGCAATTTTCCCTTCATCAGTTAACTCAAATTCGTGAACATTAATCAGTGCACGGTTCGTGTTTGATTAATTGCCTCTGAGCCTAACTTGCGTTCATGCTTAATGGACGAAGGGCTAATTGGTGTATGTGGTGCCTAATCACGTATTGACAACCCTAAGTTCATTTTCGCTTAGTAAATTGAAATAGGGTTGGATTAAGTGGTTAACTGTTAGGGACGAATTCTCCATAATCCAGGATAAGAGAATGGCTTCTGAATCAAAGGAAACAACCCATTTTCAATATCATTAGTTTCGTATTCCAGTTTACTTGTTCTGCTCCTTAAATCACAAAACAAACAAACCCCCCTAATCGTTGCTACTGCAAGTATATTATGAACATTTGGTTTATCATTGCTCGTTGGGAAACGACCTAGGATCACTTCCTAGTTACTGCATTTTAATGTTTATTTGATTCGGGTACGGCCTCAATCAAATTTGGCGCTGTTGCCGGGGAGCAGTGTCCAAAGGTTCATAATAACTGGCTAGTGTTGTGTTTTTAATTCTTTCGTGTTTTAAGTTTAATTATTAGTATTGTGTTAGTATGTGTGTTAGTGTTGTTTAGTGTCCTGGTATTCTGTGTAGTGTGTGTTCTGTTTTAGTTTTCCTATTAAGCGCTTTCCCTGTTTTAGTTTTGGGTGTTTTGCTGTGAATAGTGTTTTGCGACGGACTTAGCGACCACTTTTGCTTGCGGCAAGACAGAGTAGTAGTAGAAATCAAGTAGAGACGGATTTTAGCGACCACCCATGCTGAATTATTTGAGATTTTTTGTTTTAGTAGCTAGGGTTGTTATTTTTGGCTGAATTTTTTTGTGGTAACTTCTTTTAATCTATATTTTGTGGGAAAAATAGCTAGAGCCTTTAGTTTGGCTAGATTTGAAAGTTCCAAAAAAGTAGCAAATTTTGTGTTTGTCGAAACTTCAAACGGCCATAACTTTTGCTTCGGTTATCAGAATCGCATTTATTATATATGTATTTGGGGTAGAAAAAAATTTCCTACGCCGTGGCAGCCAGCCATACGGTCTCCATCGTCCAAAAAAAGTGACTCTGTCAAAAGTTTTTTTATTTTTCAAGTTTTATTCACTTATTTTTCTTAACCTACCATTTTTAGCTTCCATAGTTAGACTTTGAATTTTTGCCTGGAATTTTTGGTGCTATCTTCTCATCATTTTATAAGGTTGCTCACAAAATTTCAAGTCATTTGGATATCATTTGAGGGTAGCTGTAGTTCAAACCTGCACCTTTATTTACATGACAAGGCAACTAGTTGTGCATGCTGAATGTAGTGTATGACTAGAGGCAATCCATCTGACTTACAACCCTTTGATCCTGAGATAGATAGGACATTTCATAGATTAGTTAGGCATCATTTTATACCTTTTGATCATCCTGAGCATTCCATTACTAGTGAATCTGTGCATTCTGTTATTGATCATTTTGAACATCCTGATTTTGAGCATTATAATTTTGAGCATTCTGATTCTGAGCATTCTGATTTTGAACATTTTGAGAACATGGCACAACCTCCACCCTGTGATAGGACTCTAAGGGAAATGGCTACACCTGATTTCACCTACAAAAGCTTGTGCATCCAATACCCTGATGAGGATGTCCCATATGTTCTTAAAACTGGATTGATTCATTTGCTTCCAAAGTTTCATGGCCTTGCAGGTGAAGACCCGCACAAACATTTGAAGGAATTTTATATTGTCTGCTCCACCATGAAACCCCCAGATGTCCAAGAGGATCATATATTTCTGAAGGCTTTTCCTCATTCTTTAGAGGGAGTGGCAAAGGACTGGCTGTATTACCTTGCTCCAAGGTCTGTCACGAGCTGGGATGACCTTAAGAGAGTATTCTTAGAAAAACATTTCCCTGCTTCCAGGACCACAACCATCAGGAAGGATATCTCAGGTATTAGACAACTCAGTGGAGAGAGCCTGTATGAATACTGGGAGAGATTTAAAAAACTATGTGCTAGTTGCCCTCACCATCAGATTTCAAAGCAGCTGCTTCTCCAATATTTTTATGAAAGACTCAGTAATATGGAGAAAAGTATGATAGATGCTGCCAGTGGTGGAGCCCTTGGAGACATGACTCCTGCTGAAGCCAAAAATTTAATTGAGAAGATGGCTTCCAACTCCCAGCAGTTTAGCGCCAGAAATTATGCGATAGTCATTAGAGGAGTGCATGAGGTAGCTACAAACTCAGCTGCATCATCTGAAACTAAGAAGCTTGAAGGCAAACTGGACGCATTGGTGAACTTGGTAACCCAGCTGGCCTTGAACCAAAAATCTGTACCTGTCGCAAGGGTCTGTGGTTTGTGCTCCTCTGCTGACCACCATACAGACCTTTGCCCTTCCATGCAGCAACCTGGAGCAATTGAGCAGCCCGAAGCTTATGCTGCAAATATTTACAATAGACCTCCTCAACCTCAGCAGCAAAATCAACCACAGCAGAACAATTATGACCTCTCCAACAACAGATACAACCCTGGATGGAGGAATCACCCTAATCTCAGATGGTCTAGCCCTCAGCAACAACAACAGCAGCCTGCTCCTTCCTTCCAAAATGCTGCTGGCCCAAGCAGACCATACATTCCTCCACCAATCCAACAACAGCAACAGCCCCAGAAACAGTCAACAGTTGAGGCCCCTCCACAACCTTCCCTCGAAGAACTTGTGAGGCAAATGACTATGCAGAACATGCAGTTTCAACAAGAGACCAGAGCCTCCATTCAGAGCTTAACCAATCAGATGGGACAATTGGCTACACAATTGAATCAACAACAGTCCCAGAATTCTGACAAGCTGCCTTCCCAAGCTGTCCAAAATTCCAAAAATGTCAGTGCCATTTCATTGAGGTCGGGAAAGCAGTGTCAAGGACCTCAACCCGTAGCACCTTCCTCATCTGCAAATGAACCTGCCAAACTTCACTCTACTCCAGAAAAAGGTGATGACAAAAATTTACCTAACAATTTATGTGCAGGTGAATCTTCCATTGGTAATCCTGATTTGCAGAAGCAGCACATCCCTCCTCTTCCATTCCCTCCAAGAGTAGTTTCCAACAAAAAAATGGAAGAGGCAGAGAAAGAGATCTTGGAAACATTCAGAAAAGTAGAGGTAAACATACCTCTGCTGGATGCAATAAAGCAGATTCCAAGATATGCCAAATTCTTGAAAGAGCTGTGCACTAATAAGAGGAAGCTTAAAGGAAGTGAACAAATTAGCATGGGCAGAAATGTCTCCGCATTGATTGGTAAATCTGTTTCCCAAATTCCTGAAAAATGTAAAGATCCAGGTACATTCAGCATACCTTGTATTATAGGGAATAGTAAGTTCGACAATGCCATGCTAGATTTAGGAGCTTCTATTAGTGTTATGCCTTTGTCTATTTTTAATTCTCTATCTCTAGGTCCCTTGCAGTCAACTGATGTGGTAATTCATTTAGCTAATAGAAGTGTTGCCTATCCTGTTGGTTTCATAGAAGATGTCTTAGTTAGAGTTGGTGAACTGATTTTCCCTGTTGATTTTTATATTTTGAATATGGAGGATGGATTTTCTCAAGGATTGGTTCCCATCATTCTAGGCAGACCCTTTATGAAAACTGCTAGAACTAAGATAGATGTTTATGCAGGCACACTATCCATGGAGTTTGGTGATATAACTGTTCATTTTAATATTCTGGATGCTATGAAATACCCATCTGAAGATCTTTCTGTATTTCGTGCTGAAATAATTGACCATGTTGTTGATGAATACATGACTGATCTTTACTCTAATCTGCATGCCTCTCACTCTTCATGCATTGAGTCTGAAATTGTACTTGATCATATGTCTGAATTTGATGCTGAGAGTGAATATGAAAGTGATATTGATTGCATGTCTGGTGGTGGTATTTTACCTCTTGAGATTTATTTTATTGAGTCAGATAGGACTAACCATGTTTCAGGAAGTACACATACCTCTGACTTTCTTTATGAGGTACAGGCTGAGAAACCATCTCCTTCTACCACTATCCAGCCAACCGCACCAGAATTGAAGCCTCTGCCATCAAATTTAAAATACGCTTACTTGGATGATAGCAAAAGTTTTCCAGTGATTATATCTGCCTCCCTTGCTGATGAGCAAGAGGAGAAGTTGTTGTCTGTTCTCAAGAAGCATAAGAAGGCTATAGGCTGGACCCTGGCGGACATTCCTAGTATTAGCCCATCCACATGTATGCATCGAATAAATTTAGAGGATGGAGCTAAACCAGTAAGACAGCCACAGAGAAGACTCAACCCGGTGATTCTTGATGTAGTGAAGAAGGAGATAACCAAGCTTTTGCAAGCTGGAATCATTTATCCTATCTCTGACAGCCAATGGGTGAGTCCCGTCCAGGTAGTCCCAAGGAAGACCGGCCTCACAGTGATAAAAAATTAGAAGGAGGAGTTGATTCCTACTCGGGTGCAGAACAGTTGGAGAGTCTGCATTGACTATAGGAGGCTGAACCAAGTTACCAAAAAGGACCATTTTCCCCTGCCATTCATTGACCAGATGCTTGAGCGCCTGGCAGGTAAATCTCACTACTGTTTCCTTGATGGTTTTTCTGGTTATATGCAAATTGCTATTGCTCCTGAGGATCAAGAAAAGACCACATTCACCTGCCCCTTCGGCACTTTTGCCTATAGGAGGATGCCTTTCAGCCTGTGCAATGCCCTTGGTACCTTCCAGTGGTGCATGATTAGTATTTTCAGTGATTTCTTAGAAAATTGCATAGAGGTGTTTATGGATGATTTCACTGTGTATGGATCCTCTTTTGATGGTTGTTTGGATAGTTTGGAAAAAGTTTTGAATAGATGTATTGAAACTAACCTTGTTCTAAATTTTGAAAAATGTCATTTTATGGTTGAGCAAGGTATAGTTTTAGGCCACATTATTTCCAATAAGGGTATTGAAGTAGATCCTGCAAAAATTTCTGTTATTTCACAATTGCCTTACCCCTCTTGTGTGCGAGAGGTGCGATCTTTTCTTGGTCATGCAAGATTCTACAGATGCTTTATAAGGGATTTTAGCAAAGTAGCCCTTCCACTTTCCAACTTGTTGCAAAAGGAGGTGGAGTTTGACTTTAATGACAGATGCAAAGAGGCTTTTGATTGCCTCAAAAGAGCGCTGACTACCACCCCCATCATCCAGGCACCCGATTGGACAGCCCCTTTTGAGCTTATGTGTGATGCATCAAATTATGCATTGGGGGCTGTCCTTGCTCAGAAAATTGATAAATTGCCTAGGGTGATATACTATGCTTCTAGGACTTTAGATGCTGCCCAAGCGAATTATACTACTACTGAGAAAGAGCTTCTAGCCATAGTTTTTGCTCTTGAAAAATTTTGATCTTATTTGCTTGGTACCCGCATTATTGTTTATACTGACCATGCAGCTCTAAAGTACTTGTTGAAGAAGATTGATTCTAAGCCTAGGTTGATCCGATGGATGCTCTGGCTCCAAGAGTTTGACTTGGAGATCCGTGATAGGAGCGGAGCACAAAATTTAGTTGTTGATCATTTGAGTCGGATCAAACATGTAACGGATGCGGATACACCCATTCGGGATGATTTCCCGGATGATCATTTGTATATATTGTATAGTATTTCTGAGTCTCTTTCTACTCCTTGGTTTGCTAACATTGTCAATTATTTAGTTGCTTCTGTTTTTCCTCCCTTAGCATCTAAGGCCCAAAAAGATAGAATTAAAAGTGATGCTAAGCATTTTATTTGGGATGACCCCTACTTGTGGAAATTGTGTAGTGATTAGGTCATTAGACGGTGCATTCCAAATCATGAGACTGACTCAGTCCTGCAGTTATGCCATTCTTCCGCACCGGGAGGTCATCTGGGTGTTCAAAGGACAGCTAGCAAAGTGCTTGATTGTGGTTTTTATTGGCCCACCATCTTTAAAGATGCGTGGAAGATCTGCAGTACTTGTGAGCAGTGTCAAAGAGCAGGAAATACACTTGCATGGCGACAACAAATGCCTCAGCAACCTATGCTATTCTGTGAGGTGTTTGATGTCTGGGGTATAGATTTCATGGGCCCTTTTCCTGTCTCTTTTGGTTATGTTTACATTCTCCTTGCAGTTGACTATGTTTCAAAATGGGTGGAAGCGAAGCCCACTAGAACTAATGATGCTAAAGTTGTAGCAGATTTTGTCAGGTCTAATCTGTTTTGCAGGTTTGGAGTACCTAAAGCAATTGTTAGTGATCAAGGAACCCATTTTTGCAACAGAACAATGCATGCCCTGCTTAAAAAGTACAGGGTGGTACACAGGGTATCCACACCATACCACCCCCAGGCTAATGGACAGGCAGAAATTTCTAACAGGGAGATCAAGAGAATTTTAGAGAAGATTGTGCAGCCAAGCAGGAAAGATTGGAGTACCAGGCTTGATGATGCTCTCTGGGCACATCGGACTGCCTACAAAGCACCCATAGGAATGTCTCCTTATCGGGTTGTCTTTGGAAAGGCATGTCATCTTCCAGTGGAAATTGAGCACAAAGCATGCTGGGCAGTGAAGACTTGCAACTTCTCTATGGATCAAGCTGGTGAGGAAAGAAAGTTGCAACTGAGTGAGTTAGATGAAATCCGCCTAGAAGCCTACGAGAATGCCAAGTTCTACAAAGAAAAGACCAAGAAGTTCCATGATAGCATGATAGTTAAGAAGGACTTCATGGTTGGCCAAAAAGTGCTATTGTATAATTCTAGGCTTGGACTCATGAGTGGTAAGTTGAGGTCTAAGTGGATTGGTCCTTTTGTTGTTACTAATGTTTTTCCTTTTGTTGAGATCAAAAGCGACTCCACAAACAAGAGCTTCAAGGTCAACGGACATCGACTTAAGCCATTCCTCACGAACCCTTCTTTAGTGGACGTAGTGGTGGAAGAGACTTCCTTACTCCACCCTACTCTTCCTTCACCAAGAGTTAGGTAGTTCTTCTTTTCCTATCTCCTTCTTTGCTTTTATTACACTTGTCCAATTCTATTTGATGGTTTAATTGTTTTAATCTTTTAATTGTGCTACATTGAGGACAATGTGTTGTTTAAGTAGGGGGGGGGGAGTGTTCTTTGGTTTTCCTAGTTTTGTCGATTTTGTTAATTTGTTAGTTGTGTTAATTTGTTAATGTTGTTAGTTTCGTCGGATTTCTAGTTTAATATTTTGGGTCAATTCTGTGTGCATGTACGAATTTGCATGTTTTTCTTTGAATTATAGGATATGTTCAAGAAATGGGTAATTGTTTTGAAAATAAAAGTTTTTGACATTTTGTGACTTGAAATCTTTGATTCTCCTCTACATGTCATGATAGTTTTGAAAGCTCAATTTGAAAGTGATGAGTTTACCTTTGTGAGAATTTGAGCCATCCATCATCATAATCATTTGGTGTGTTTTGCCCCATTGATTGCTTGCACAATAGCCTTGGCTTGATTCTTGTTGATGCTTCCTAATTCACATGCATATTTGGAAATGATTGAGGCAATTTTGTTCTTATAAGCTTCTAGCCAAATGGACTTACCTTGACTTAATTCCTTTGATAGCCATTTTGAGCCTTGTTTCCCTTTCCTTGTTTTGAAGCTCACTACAAGCCTTAAGTGAAAAACCATGATATCACCATATCCTTAAGGAATTTTGGAGCTTTGGAATTGTTTTGGGAATAAGTTCAGGGGGTTTTATTTCATTGGATAACATGTTTTGTTGGCCATGCTTCATGATATATTTTGAGCCATACTTGATGTACATTGCATATTGGTTAAATGTTGGACATGCTGAATGAGATGCTGTTTCTCAAAGGCTACAGAGTAAAAAAAAATAAAAAAATAAAAAAATAAATAAAAATTCGAAAAAGAAAAAGAAAAGCAGTAAAGTTGAGTGAATAAGATCTTAAATGACAAAAGAATGATGAGGCTCTTGGTTCTACTCTTTATGTTTAAATTTTATCTTTACTTCTTTTTATTTTCTTATTTTTTTCTTAATATGCACTTATTCCCCATTGCTCCTCTATTCCTTTGGGATTCAGCCACTTATTCCATATTTTTCCATACCTTGTCCTTGGCCCCATTACAACCTTAAAAGACCTTTTGATCCTCATGTGCTTGTGTTTATGGGTTGATTGTCAATTTTAGAATCTTGCCAAGTTTATGTGGTGTTTGTTTTCATAGGTGCTTTGAGGGTAAATAGTAGCCTAGACACTTGAGAGATAGAGTGTATATCTTGTGAGGCTTTATCACTTTTCATTCTTGAGCTGATTAACTATTTTGCCATGATTGGGTTGCTTGGATGATTTTCATGAATGTCTTGACTTTTCGGATCTCCTTATGTTAGATGTTACCCATTCCTTTCATTCCTTGATGTTCATTGAGAAATATGTGAATGTTTTCGTTTGTCTCTCTTTGAATATCCGTGGATTTTTTTCTTTGTTTCATTTTGCCCAGGAGTGCAAAAGGTTAAGTATGGGGGGTTTTGATGTTCCATCATTTTCTTCTATTTTCTAAACCCTTTTTGCACCAATTTAATTACTGATTGGTCTTAATTGTCAATTAATTAGGCAGTTTTATTATTTGGGCTCATTTAGATAATTTGATGTTTTTAATCTAATTTCATGAATTAATGAAACATTGGGCTTAATCCGGATTTTGGTTGTGGACTTGAAGAGGGCAAATAAAGAAGCGCTTACCTCAGTTAATTTCTAATTAGGAAATTTTGCAATTTTATTTTATGTGGTTTAGTGTTTATTTCGTTTTGGGCCAGAGTATTGTAATAGGGCCCAGTGACTTTGAGTGACTCTTTTTTAAATAGCAGCCTTGGGATTCGTGCAAGGCTATTCTGTTATGCCATTCATTATTCAGAGCTTTGTTTAGGGTTTTACGTTTTTCTGCTTGGATGCTACTGTTCACGTAATGCAATCTTCCATTTCCTGCTTCTAATTACAATTTCGTTCTTGTTTCTTCTTCTACTTTCATTTACGTTTCTGTTTTCATTTTCGTTTCTGTCTCATTTACGTTTCTGTTTATTTACGTTTCATTTACGTTTTTTGTTTGAATCTATGGAAGGCTAAATATTCTGGTGTTGTTTCCTTTTGAGGATGAAGCCCAACTCTCTTTGAGGTTTCGTTTATAATGTGGTTCCCTGGCAGTTTTCCCTTCACCAGTTAACTCAAATTCAACAACATTAATCAGTGCACGCTTCGTGTTCGATTAATTGCCTCTGAGCCTAACTTGCGTTCATGCTTAATGGACGAAGGGCTAACTGGTGTATGTGGTGCCTAATCACGTATTGACAACCCTAAGTTGATTTTCGCTTAGTAAATTGAAATAGGGTTGGACTAAGTGGTTAACTGTTAGTGACAAATTCTCCATAACCCAGGATAAGAGAATGGCTTCTGAATCAGAGGAAACAACCCATTTTTAATATCATTAGTTTCGTATTCCAATTTACTTGTTCTGCTCCTTAAATCACAAAACAAACAAACCCCCCCAATCGTTACTACTGCAAGTATATTATGAACATTTGGTTTATCATTGATCGTTGGGAAACGACCTAGGATCACTTCCTAGTTACTGTATTTTCATGTTTATTTGATTCGGGTACGGCCTCGATCATGGTGCCTCTAATGCTGAAGTGGAAGGGGCCTCAGATCTCTTCCCTCTGGCTTTCCTGGGTCCTCTAAAAAGTTATTGTTGGATCATCCAGAGTCCAACATTTCTTCTTAATGTAAGCCAAATTAATGGGAGGACTCAGGCTCTCCAAGGATCTAAAGTCAGACTGAACTCCCCTAGCCTTACATAAAGCTATAATTAAGGTCAGAAATCCAAGTCTGGATGTTTCATGCTCAGCAGTGAGGGATATCTAGTGGGAAATGAGGTATCCCACATTCAAATCCATCTTCATAATAATGCCATAAATGAGTCTGGCCTTGTCAAGAGTGACATCAGAAGTATGGGAGGTGGGAATCAAGTTAGAGAAGGAAAGAACACTCCATGTCTGAGCTAAGGTGGTCATGTTCTTGCTCAAAATCTTCAGGGGCTACCCATCAGCATTAAGCTTGAATCCCCTCCTCGGGATACAGAGCTTAGCAGCTAACTCCTGAGGATCAGGCCTCAGGAGTGCAAATTTGGAATAAGCACAGAGTGATTCCCCCTCTTCCATAATAATAGGGGTTTTCAAGAAAGTATTAAGCGTATCCTCATCAAATTTAATCTGATGACCTCACCCTCACCTGCTTAGGTGATTTGTCCTTGGGGTCATAGAGGTTGGCGTATAATTCCTTCACAATGGCAACATCAATGTTGCCATCCCCAAAGTCAGTCAACTCCTCGTCCCAGTGGTGTCTTTCAAGTTCCTCCTTGAACTCATCAAATTTTGTATAATAGACCACCACGTTCCTCTCTGGCAGAAGCTTCCTAGGCACAATAATGTCTGTATATCTTTCCCAAGCCTCTTGGGAAGTAAATCTTGATCTATCAAATCTAACTTGTGTGGGTGTAGATGGTGACTTTCTTTTCCTAGAAGTCATCTGAAAAATATAAGACAAAACACACAAGATTAGCACATGTTTATTCTCAAGAAAATAGAAAAATTAAACTAAAAACAGAGCTAGGTGCTTAGCGCAGCATGCTGGCACTTAGCGCGCCTTATGGAATTAACACAAGCGCTAAGCGTAGCAAGCTGGTGCTTAGCTTGAGGACACAAAAAACATTTTTTTCTGCATAATAGGCTTAGCGCACAGGGGCGCTTAGCCTAAGTCTACAATTTTTAGAAACAGTAGAGGACTGAGGCTTAGCACCACATGCTGGCACTTAGCTCAGCCTCAACAGAGAGACACTGAGGCTTAGCGCATAGGCACGCTTAGCCTTATTACAAAGGTTAAAGAAACAAAACCTAAGTGGTGCTTAGCTCAGCAAGCTGGGCTTAGCGCCTGAACTACACTGGGTATCTCAGTATACCGTTGACGCTTAGCGCACATGTGTGCTTAGCGTCTACATCGTTTTGGTTCAATAGCTAAAATGAATGCGCTTAGCATGACATGGTCTGCTTAGCGTGATCATAAGAAATCTAAAAAAATTTAACAGTTGTGATGAACCGGCTAAGCGTAGCAGGCATGCTTAGCGCGTTCATCGTGAATCCCAGAAGATACTCAGGGGTTTTCACCCCCTTTTTAACCACATTGCCCCTAATGGGCTTCTAAACTACCTAAGGTCCTAAAATACCTAACCCTAACTAAGTAACTTAACACAACAGTAATGCTAAATAAGAAAACATAAATCCTCTATCCTAAGGTGATGCAATCCTATCCCGCAAGGGCATTGGGTAGAAGACTCCAAGTAGATTGGGCTAGAGATCCAAGGGAAGGCCCTAGGGTTCTCATGAGCCTTAGGGTAGATTTCGAGCCCATGGGCTAAGTATGAGCCCTCTTATCTTTGTAAATATTAGAATAGGTTTTTCCTTCGTTTGGGCCTTGTATTTTGGCCATTCTAGTAGTATAAGGTTTTAGCCTTGTATTTCGGGCCATTTTGAGTAGTCTTTGTAGTAAGGACTTTTTTTGTATTTTCATGTTTTTTGTCATGGGGGTGAGCTTAGCTATTATAGGGGGTGTGTAGCTAAGTTCTAGCTTCTCATCTCAAGGAGGTGAGCTTAGCTATTAGAGAGGTATGTGTAGCTAAGCTCTAGCTTCATTAGGAATCTTCTTAAGGAAGCTTCTCAAGGAGGTGAGCTTAGTTATGAAAGGTGTGTATGTAGCTAAGCTCTAGCTTCTCAAGGAAGTTTTCTCTAAGAAGCTTCTCAAGGAAGTTTTCTCAAGAAAGCTTCTCAAGGAAGCTACCTAGTCTATAAATAGAAGCATGTGTAACACTTGTTGTAACTTTGATGAATGAGAGTCTTGTGAGACATACTTCAAAGTTCCACTTCTCTACCTCTTTTATTCCTTCAATTTCGTGCTCCCCCCTCTCTCTTTCTCTCCCTCTTTCTTTTCCTCCATTGAAGCATTCTCTCCAAGCTTCTTATCCAAGGCTCATCTTGGTGGTGAAGCTCCTTCTTCCATGGCTTATTCCCTAGTGGATGGCGCCTCCTCTCACCACTTCTCCTTTGTCTTCCGCTGCATCTCCATGGTGAGAAATCACCATTAAAGGACCTCATTGAAGCTCAAAGATCCAGCCTCAATAGAAGCCCCACAAGCAAGTTTCCATCAAGTGGTAATCAGAGCACAAGAGCTTCAAGTAGGTGCTCCTTAAACCTCCATTAATTTTTTGCTTTACCTTCTCTTCCATTGTTTTTTCTTCATTTTTTTCTCCATGTATCTCCTCAAATATCTTGTGCTAAATGTTGTTAACATGATTCTTTAGCGTTTTCACCGATTAAACTAGTTATAGAAGCTAGATTTTATTTTCTATGGTTCAAATTTCTTGTTCTTAAACCATGGATTGCGTTGAGTTTAGGTTCCTTTGAGTTTTGTCTTGTTATTTTTTGTGGCTGAAACCTAAACCATAAAATTCTTACAAAAATATTAAAGTAGAATAAAACCTAAAAAATCTAGAGTGACTTGTTCACCTATTGTAGTTTTGTCATAGAAGTCATGTCTAGTCATGAAACTTGTCACATAAGATTTCTTATGTTGTGCTGGATTTTATTTTCTTGTTTCTTTGTCTAACTCATTTTCTCATGAGTGTATCAAATTCTTTTAGCCTATTATTTGATTTGAGTCAAATCTTTCAAGTTAATTAGCCCTTAACATGTTCATGCAAAATTCTTAGACTGTCTTTGATTGTGAACCTTTTCTTGAACTTTTAGGTTTCCTTATGATTGTGCCTATTGTGAATTTGAGTTTAGGTGATTGAATTGCTGGCTGAAATGTTGATCCTAAGTGAATATTGAACTCCTAAAAATGTGGTAAACAATCCTAGTGAGTTCAACATACATAGGAAGGTTGAAAGTAAGCCCAAGGCAATCAATATACCATGCTTAAAAAACAAAATCGCTGGTGCTGGCAGCTTGGACATACAAACTTGTAAAAATTACAGAGAATTTGTTACTTCAAATTTTGAGCTGAAATTTTTACTGAATTTTCTATACATCTGGAAAAAAGTTAGAAAAAAAGAAACAAGTGATTTGGATGAAAGGAAAAAATACGAAAAATCACACAAGTTGGAAGGAAAATCAGTATTCAGGAAAAAAAAATGAAAGGGAAGTGTGCTTGTTGTTTTGGCTCAAAATTTATTCTATAATTGGTGCCTATGTTATACCAATCTTAGTTCCGAAATTTCAATTGAAAATTAGTGTGAAGACAAGTGCCAAAGCTAGAGGTTTTTTTGAGTCTTTTTTTTCAGTTTTTTTACTCTACTCTAGAGCCATTCTAAGTTTCTCTTTGAGTCCTAGCTTGCTTCTATGTCCTTTTCATTGCTTTAATTGTTAAATAATCCTTGAAAAATTGTCTTGTTAAAACTCCATTGGTTTAGCTTTCGTTTCATTTTTTTTTGGTCTTTGGTTATTGTTTGTCTCTTTGTTTCCTTGTTTGTGGGTTGCCATATAGGGAATTGGAAAGAGGATTGGTGCCATCCCTTGAAGAATTTGAGTCAAGAAAAAAGGGCCAACCACCTTAAGAGCTATTGGACTAAGAAGAATTCCAAATTGAGTGAATCACCAAAGAGAGAACACCCACCAAAATTGAGGACCATTTTGTAATTTTGTAATTTGCAATTCACTTACCTTCATTGCTTTCAAGTTTTGTAACTAAAAGGCCTTTCATTGGAAGTGTGTCGAGAGCCTCCAATAGGTTACCAAACTTCCATTTGTGTATAATAATTTTTGGCAATTTTTCCTTAGGATAGTGAGTGTTTTGTTGGGAACCTTGAATGTGGTCATCCAAACACTCTTAGGATTCGCCTAGTTTTCATTTCTTGACAAACCGCCTAGATAGCTTTCCTTTTACCAATTAGTTGTTTACCTTATCTTTCACACCTCTTTTAGTGTTTATTTGGCTAGTTTCAACCATAGTTTCTTTTACCTTTTGTTTTCAAACCTCTAACAAGATAGAACCATAACTTAGGAACCAACATGAGTCATCATTCATCTAGTGTTAATGGCGAGGGTACTAGTCATAAAGACCCTTTGTCTAGAATCTAAGATGAGTTGAGTTCCCTCAAGTTATGGAAATAAAAACAAGAGAGAAAAGAAAAAGGAAAAAAAAAGAGTGGAAGAAATAAATCAAGATGAAAAAAAGAAAATAAGAGAGGAAGAAAGAAGAAAAATAATGAAAGAAATGAAAAGAGAAAAACATGCCTCCTATAGTAGTTGGGGATGGTATGATGAATGTTTTGAGTGGTGCAACCCTCTTTTGTAAAATCACTCGTACACCTAACATCTTCATGGTGTGTGTACATAGGGATCCATTAGGTAGGTTTGTTCTTATTTTTAGTTTCAATACAAACTTAGGTACTCATATGGGATACCTTAGGTTTGTCATACTTTTTGGTAGGAATAATCAATATGAAAATATAGAAAAAATGTATGTTTTATTGCGTTACTTTTCTTAATTTTTCAAATAGTGATCAAGGGGTTCCCATGAACCCTAAGAGAATAAAGGTCATTCCTGAGTGGCCCACTCCACCAAGTATAAGAAAAATTTGGGGCTTCCATGACATAACAAACTTTTACAAAAGGTTTGTCCCATATTTTTCTATACTTGTAGCAACACTCATTGAGTTGGTGAGAAACCATGTTCCTTCATGGGAAGATGCCCAGGAAATGGGTTTTCAGACCTTACCTTACTTCAACATACCAAACACCACTAATACATATGTTTTTGTTCTTTTTACAGGTGTTGAGGGAAGGAGCCCAGAGTATGAAGAACCTCGGGATTTGAGGTCAAATCCTTTCCAAGGTGGAGGGAATGATGCAATCCTATCCCGCAAGGGCATTGGGTAGAAGACTCCAAGTAGATTGGGCTAGAGATCCAAGGGAAGGCCCTAGGGTTCTCATGAGCCTTAGGGTAGATTTCGAGCCCATGGGCTAAGTATGAGCCCTCTTATCTTTGTAAATATTAGAATAGGTTTTTTCTTCGTTTGGGCCTTGTATTTTGGCCATTCTAGTAGTATAAGGTTTTAGCCTTGTATTTCGGGCCATTTTGAGTAGTCTTTGTAGTAAGGACTTTTTTTTGTATTTTCATGTTTTTTGTCATGGGGGTGAGCTTATCTATTATAGGGGGTGTGTAGCTAAGTTCTAGCTTCTCATCTCAAGGAGGTGAGCTTAGCTATTAGAGAGGTATGTGTAGCTAAGCTCTAGCTTCCTTAGGAATCTTCTTAAGGAAGCTTCTCAAGGAGGTGAGCTTAGTTATGAGAGGGGTGTATGTAGCTAAGCTCTAGCTTCTCAAGGAAGTTTTCTCTAAGAAGCTTCTCAAGGAAGTTTTCTCAAGAAAGCTTCTCAAGGAAGCTACCTAGTCTATAAATAGAAGCATGTGTAACACTTGTTGTAACTTTGATGAATGAGAGTCTTGTGAGACATACTTCAAAGTTCCAATTATCTACCTCTTTTATTCCTTCAATTTCGTGCTCCCCCCTCTCTCTTTCTCTCCCTCTTTCTTTTCCTCCATTGAAGCATTCTCTCCAAGCTTCTTATCCAAGGCTCATCTTGATGGTGAAGCTCCTTCTTCCATGGCTTATTCCCTAGTGGATGGCGCCTCCTCTCACCTTTTCTCCTTTGTCTTCCGCTGCATCTCCATGGTGAAAAATCACCATTGAAGGACCTCATTGAAGCTCAAAGATCCAGCCTCCATAGAAGCTCCACAAGCAAGCTTCCATCATAAGGTGTGAAGAATGAAATACAAAGCAAAAGAAATCAAGAGAGTTACTTGGATTATGTAATGCAGAGTGTGAAGAAGCAAGGGATGCAGAGGGGCTGATAAGCACATAGTAGAAACAGAAATATGCTCAGAGATGAGAGAGTGCAGAGGTTTGGGTGCCAAGGTAGCAACCCAAGTGCCTCTGCCTCTACTTTTTAAAAGTTGAAATTTGTATGGTGCGCTTAGCGCGCAGCTGCGCTTAGCGTGCCAACATGACATTTGAGTTTAAAACACTGGCGCTTAGCCTAGCCTCGCGCTAAGCCCAACTCGAAGTTGTAACTTCTAGTAAGCATTTGGGGCTTAGCGTAGCAGCGGGGATTAGCACTTTCTGCAACACCAAAATTCTTTCCGCAACATGTGCTTAGCCTGAGATGCGAGGCTTAGCATACATCAAGCTTCAACTTACAGTGAGTGATTCAGGCTTAGCGCCACTACATGCGCTAAGCGCACTTCCAATGACTTTAAAACAAAATGATGTTGGCGCTTAGCGCATCCTTCCCTGCTAAGCCTAGCTTGATAGCTCATCTTACAGAATGAATCCGGGGCTTAGCACATGATGGGGTGCTTAGCGCAACTATAATAAATTTTCACAGAGAGGAAGTGGCGCTTAGTGCACCATCCACGCTAAGCCCACTGCTTAAAGTGCAACTTACAGTGAAGATTTTGGGCTTAGCACAGCGATGTGTTCTTAGCTGAACCATTTAGCCAATCAATCAGGGGTCTTTGTGCCTAGCGCGAGCAAGCTCAGCTTAGCGTGTGAAGAGATGGCGCTTAGCGCAAAGTTTGCACTTAGCGAATAAGCAAACTGAAAATTTTCTGAGTCATTTTCTGCTTATCTCTTCACACATAATTTTAACGACCCTTTTTGTTCATTACTAAACAAGCTAAAATCAATCACAATCACAAGCAAGATGTCCTAACTACATGAAAGAAATAAAAATGAAGATAGAGAAGGGAAAGAAAAGTTGGGTTGCCTCCCAGTAAGCCCTTCTTTAACGTCATTAGCTTGACGCATCATCCTGTTATCCAGGATCCCATAATGTTCCCACTTCAAGGACCTTCTTCTCAGGTCTTCTTTCCTCCATCACATGAACTTTAAAACAGACATTCCGGTCAGGTGGCTATTTATCTTCATGAAATAAATCAAAGCTGATTTTCTGATCTTCTATGCCCATTTGCAACATCTTCTTTCCCATATGTACTACACAACTTGCAGTAGACATGAATGGGCGACCAAGAATGAGAGGAATATCAGCATCCTTTTTTATGTCTATCGCAACAAAATCAGTTGGGAATATAAGGTGTTTCACCTTCACAAAAACATCTTCAATCACTCCATTTGGTCTTGTGATGGAGCGATCAGCTAACTGGAGGGTCATGCGTGTAGGTATTATCTCTATCTCCCCAAGTCCCCGGCACATGGAAAGAGGCATTAAGTTGATACTAGATCCCAAGTCTATGAGAGCTTTTCCTACAGCAACCTCGCCAATGGAACACGGTATCGTGACAACTCCAGAATCTTTGTGCTTAGGTGGAAGAATGCGTTGAATCATAACACTACAATTGCCTTCCACCATAATTCTGTCACTGTGGATGTACCGATTCTTCTTTGTCAGCATATCTTTTAAAAATTTGGCATAGAGTGGCATCTGTTGAAGTGATTCTCCAAAGGGTAAAGTAATTTCCAGTTTCTTGAAGATATCAAGAAATCTAGCCAAATGTCTTTCTTTCTCTTTCCGGGAAGGTACCAAAGGATAAGGTACTTCCTTGCCTTCATTTGGAGTAGTACCTTCTTCTTGTCAATGTTTGCCTCACTCTTGCCTTTCCTCATCTCATCATCAACAACTTTCTCTTTTTGTTTTTCATTTTTCAACTTTTTTTTCTTTTTCTTTTTCTTCCTCTTTTATTCTTTCTTTTTCTTTCTCTTTTCTTCCTTGTCATCTTCAGTCTCCTCATTAATCTCTTCAAGTTCTACAAAATCAGAAACAGGTTCAAGTGTTGGCTTAGGTTCCAGCAGTTGTTTATGTTCCTCCATCTTCTTTCCAGCTTCACTATCATCTCTTTAGATGGCCATTCTACTTCTAGTCATCACAGCTTTACATTCCTCCTTGGGATTTTTCTCTGTATTAGCTGTAAAACTGCTTAATGATCTATCTTCCAATTGCTTTGCAAGCTATCCCACTTGGACCTCAAGATTCTTTATGGCGGACTCTGTGCTTTTTTGATTGGACATAGAAACCTGCATAAACTGAGTTAGAGTCTCTTCCAACTTTGTTGTGCGATCATAAAGACTAGGCCCTTGTTGTTGTGGCCTTATGGATGGTCCACCTTGATCTCTGTTGAACTGATTTCTAGGGTGGTTCCTCCATTGTCCCTGTTGTTGATTATATTGTTGGCCATGTTGGAATCCAGAAAATCTTCCTACATTGAAATTGTTCTTGGGCTGATTTCCCATGTAATTGACTTCATGAGTGGGGTGTTCTTCAATAGGAATACAACATCCAGATTCATGAGCTCTTCCACAGATGGTACATCCTACAACCTTCAAAATAGAAGCATGTGAAGTATGTGCAGAATGAATTTGAGTTGACAACTTACTTAGTGTTTTAGTCAAGGTTTCCAGTTGCTTAGACAACAATTTGTTTTGTGCTAACAATGCATCTTGGGAGGTTAACTCCAATAAACTCTTTTTGGTGGGAATGTGAGCTCTATCTCTCAAAATAGCAATGTCACTTGCAGCCATATTTTCAATGAGATCCATGGCTTCTTCAGAGGTCTTCAATTTGATTTTCCCACTTATAGAAGTGTCTAATAGCTGTTTGGACTGCGGTCTTAACCTATCTATAAAGATATTGAGCTGTATTGGTCCTAAGAATCCATGAGTGGGAGTCTTTCTCAATAAACCATGGAATCTTTCCAAGGCCTCACTCAAAGATTCATCGGGAAATTGATCAAAAGAAGAGATGGCAGCTTTGCCTTCTGCAGTCTTAGACTTAGGGAAATATTTCTTCAAAAATTTCTCCACTACTTCATCCCATGTCTTAAGACTATTACCTTTGAATGAATGAAGCCACCTCTTGGCTTCTGCCGATAAAGAAAATGAAAACAAGCTCAGTCGGATTGCATCTTCAGGCACTCCAGCCAACCTAATAGTATTCCATATTTCTATGTAAGTGGCTAAGTGTGCATTTGGGTCTTCATTTGGTAATCCATGAAACAAATTATTCTGGATCAACTGAATCAATGATGGTGGATAAGTAATGGTTTGTGCTTGAACTTCTGGTTGTGCAATGCTGGTGAAAAATTGTGGCACATTAGAACTTGAATAATCTTCCAGAGTAACTCTTCTTGGCTCTTTAGCCATGATATATTCTTCACTAGGATCTAAATGAGAATGTTTTGCAATATGAAAACTAGAAGATGCCTCATAAGATTGAGGTTCTTCCTCTGGAATTGCTGCTGCCTTTAAGTCCTACAAAAATTTACTAATTTTCTCTTGATTACGCCTTCTACAAGTGGCGTTAATCTCCAAATCAATGTGAATCAAATCACCTACGGAAGATCTTCTTTGCATACAAGAACAGTACAGCAGTTATCCAGTTCAAAAGAATAATGAATGTACTAAAACTACTATGTTAGTCAAAAGAATCAAAAAATTGAAAAAGCAAAATTAAAGCAATGCTGCAAATTGAACTAAACTCTACTATTAGTTTAGTCCCCTGGCAACAATGCCATAAATACTTTGATGTCTCCCCGCTGCAGTTACTTTTTGTGCATTTATGTCTCAAGGAAATTTTCAATGGGGAGTTTTCTTACCCGAAAGCGCACTGGGTCGTCAAGTATTTAAAATAAAAACGGATGAATCCGAGTATCGAACACAGGGAACTAATGTTAGCCTGAATTAAGTTCATAATCGAAGCATTGTTGAGAGAACATGTATAAGTGATAAATTCAAACAGAATTTAAACTAAACTTGTATGCTAAAAACTATCAAATGAAAGGTAAATAAAATGACAGCAGTAAGTAGATATGTTGGGTCTTTCTAACAAACAAGCTGATGCATAGAAATATATTTCTCTAATCAATCGTGTTCTTGTGTTCAATGTTGTAGCCTAAATTACTAAACCCTCGATCCCTCGTCAGGCTGAATATCCAAGCTTCATCCGCAGATCCCTCATTTAAGACTACACCCAATTTAGACAACCCTCTTAGGTTTAGACCAACTTAAACTGAGTTTCATCTGCAGATCCCTCATGTAAGACTAGACTCAGCTCAAGTAGCTTACTAAAGTTTAGCCTAATTTAACCTAAGCTTCATCCGCAGATCCCTCATGTAAGACTAGGCTTAAACTAAACAACATTATTGTGACAGCATAATTAAAACCAAAACTTAACCCGCAGATCCCTCATGAAAGGCTAAGTTTCAATCCTGCTTTAATCAAGTTCTAAAGAAATAGTACATTTTCCAATGCTAAAGTCACCTAACTGTGCATACAAATGGGTAATCAGACCAAAAGCATACAAACATAAAGCATTGAAGGAAGCATTGAACACAGAAAACATAATCAATTAGATATTAGGTATTTACATCAGTTGTTCATTAGAAATCCCCAACTAGGGTTTTTAGCCAGCCATTACAAAGAAACCCTAATAATAAATGAGATTAAAAGCAAAGAATGATAGTTCCTTACACAAGAAGGGGGATTCCTCCTCCTCTTCTCAGCATCTCACACTCACTTTCTACTTAATAATCTCTCTCAAATGACAAAACCTAGGCTTCAATGCACAAGCTGCTCCTCTTCTCTGCTTCTAGGGCTCTTTTCCCCAAATAGGCCTGTGGCTGCTCAAGAATTCTATGCCCTGGCCGTCTGTAGAAGCTGTCATAAATGTGTCATAAAGGTGGTACCCTAATTCTGCACAAGAGAGGCTTTAAATAGGCTCTAAAATCGCGATGTTGCGCTTAGCGCCACCCTCGCGCTTAGTGCGAGTAAGTGAAATTGGGCATTGCGCTAGTCTCGAGCTTAGCCTAGCTGAAGGCACCTGCTGTGCTTAGCGCACTGATCTCGCGCATATTGCACGGTGTCGCAACCTACCCTTCAGCGGGAGGGCGACGCGAGGGCTCACGGGTGCCTCTTCCAAGGAAGGAAAACGCGCGGAGTCGCCACCGGCGTTTATTCGAGGAAAACGTCGGAAAAACCGGAAAAAGGCATTGTCTACAACTTTAAGTGGGAAAGGTTCGGGAGTTGTATTTACGCATGGGGAAGGTATTAGCACCCCACGCGTCCGTCAAAAGGGACGACAGCCTTTAATCAAGTGTGCAAACATGACTTCAATTTGTTTTATTTTCCCTTTTTACGTTTTTATGTCTTTTTATGCTTTTTGTATTTTTTATCTTTTTGTGGTCGACAAGGGTGTTTCCTTTGCTCCTATGTATTTCTCAATTGTGATAAGGAAATCAGACCTACGTAGTTCTTTGAGAACTGACCGTTGGTTAAGTTGTTTTTATCTTTTTTTTGCAAGATATATTTTGATTGAATGAAAGGTCATTTAAGGCGTTGGACCATTAAACGATCTTTCGATTCTTTTTAAAGGGGAGAAAACATTAAGGCATTGGACCATTAATGATCTCTTGGTTTTTTGAAAGAGGTGAGAAAGCTACGTGTTTATTTTAGGCTTTAAAAATCCACGTTTAACCAATAAAACCAGAAAAGACCATTTCAAGGTGTTGGACCTTAAAAATGGCTTTTTAGGTGATGACAAAAGCTTGATTTATGAATTGATTTTAGCCTTAGTTTCACTTTGGTTATTAGTCAATTCGGTTAAGAAAGAAAAATCCCAAAGAAAAACGTCCTATTGACTTTTTTGATTATTTTATTAAAATGTATTTTTTTATTATTATATTATTATTTTGCCTCTTTTTTTGTTTTAAACGTGGTTATGGCATGACAGAACGGTCGGATTTCATTTTAACAGAAATTAAAAGATGTTACAATTGAAATGATCGGTGGAAATTTATTTTATTTTTGATTAGGCGAGGAAATGACTTAAATAAATTACTAAAGCACATCAAAAGGAGGTACAAAAAGTAAATGAAATAAAAATAAAAGCACGCAAAACAAGTGGGGACCACTAAGGGTACATAGAATGAATTGAAAGGTTCAATTTCGGGAACTTACAGGTTGAAGACCGAAGAACGATGAAGAACGATGAAGAACGGTGAGGAACGACGGAAAACCTTCACGGATTTGCTCACTGAAACATCTCGGAAGCGTTACGGAAGCACCTCGGCTTGGATTTTCTTCACGAAAACAATTTTTTTCACCAAAAACAGCTGAAATGCATAGCCAGGGAGCTTAGGGATCATTGGAACAACCATCTTTCACCTATTTATAGGAAAAAGGGGGAGGAGGTTACCGCCCAGCTCGCCTAGGCGAGCTGGGTTGCTTACTCCAGAAGCAACCCTGCATCGAAAATGCTCTGGAAGGCACAAATTCAAAATTTTGAAAATTTCTATTTGCATCCCCCCATTTTGATAAGTTCACCCCCTTCTTTCGAAATTTACGAAAAAGTTACGGAAGCATATAGGACTTGACTTTTTTTTTTTTCTCTTCCTTCTCAGTCATATTAGGTGAAATATGCTTATTATAGGTTATGAGAATTTTACGGAAGCATTACGGAAGTCCTAGAAGCCCCGGAAGTCATTTTTTAACAAAATGGGGGAGGTGGTTGCCGCCCAGCTCGCCCAGGCGAGCTAGGTTGTCCCAGATTTGCAAATTGCTATTTGCACCCCCCATTTTACTAAATAGACCTCCTTTTGCTTTTTCTGCTGATTCTTTTTCCGTAACGTTACGAAACTTTATGGATTACATAACGATACTTGTTTTCTTTCCGTAATGTCGCGAAACCTTACGGATTGTGCAACAATCCCTTCTTTGACTTCTGGAATGTTGCGGAACTTTACGGATTGCACAACAATGTTTCCTTTCGACTCCTGACATGTCGTTGAACTCCACGGATTTCCTAACGATGGGTGTCAAGTACCTTGAAGCGGTCAAGCAAAGGTTGCATGCCACCAAACAATGGTCCCCGGACGAAATTAGGGTATGACAGTTGCCCCTTTTTACTTGTCTTTTATTGGAGATAAAAGGGAAGTAAAGGTAAGACACTAATTTCGTTCGAGCGAAACATCATTTGGCCGGTCAATATCCCCACCAACGGAACCTGCAAAAATTTTGAAAATGATTAGCACCAAACGACCAACATCATCCTGATACTACCGAATTTGTTCCACTCGGTTGACACAAGGCGCAGAATGACCATAATTTGTCTCTGCGTGCCATCGGACACGATCGTCTCTAGAAAAGGCGCAGAATGACCATAATTTGTCTTTGCGTGCCATCAGACACGATCGTCTCCAGATGAGGAAAAGGTGCGCGGAATGACCATAATTTGTCTCCGCATGTCTTCGGGCTCACTGCCTCAGGATGACAAAAGGCGCAAAATAACCATAATTTGTCTCTGCGTGCAATCAGACACGATTGTCCCCGAATGGCGAAAAGGTGTGCGGAATGACCATAATTTGTCTCAGCATGTCATCGAGCTCGCTGCCTCTGTATGACAAAAGGCGCAGAATGAACATAATTTGTCTCTGGGTGTTATCGGACACGATTGTCTCCGAATGGCGAAAAGGTGTGCGGAATGACCATAATTTGTCTCCGCATGTCATCGGGCTTGCCGCCTCTGGATGACAAAAGGCGTAGAATGACCATAATTTGTCTCTGCATGCCATTAGACACGATTGTCTCCGAATGGCGAAAAGGTGTGCGGAATGACCATAATTTGTCTTCACATGTCCTCGGGCTCGCCGCCTCGGGATGACAAAAGGCGTAGAATGACCATAATTTGTCTCTGCGTGCCATCGGACATGATTGCCCCCGAATGGCGAAAAGGCGTGCGGAATGACCATAATTTGACTCCGCATGTCATCGGGCTCGCTGCCTCTGAATGACAAAAGGGCAGAATGACCATAATTTGTCTCTGCATGCCATTGGACACGATTGTCTCCGAATGGCGAAAAGGTGTGCGGAATGACCATAATTTGTCTCCGCATGTCATCGGGCTCGCCGCCTCTGGATGACAAAAGGGCGCAGAATGACCATAATTTGTCTCTGTGTGCCATTGGATACGATTGTCTCCGAATGGCGAAAAGGTGTGCGCAATGACCATAATTTGTCTCCGCATGTCATCGGGAACACCGCCTCTGGATGACAAAAGGTGCATAATGACCATAATTTGTCTCTGCGTGCCATCGGACACGATTGTCTCTGAATGGCGAAAAGGTGTGCAGAATGACCATAATTTGTCTCCGCATGTCATCATGACCTCAGGGTCAGTATGACAGAGATTGTGGGGCGACCGACAAAAGTGAGGCTCTTGCTCCTACGTATCCTCAATAAGGAACTCAGACCTATGTAGTTCTGGATAACTTGTGAGACTAAAATAGTCTCGGTGTTTTCTTCACTAAAAATGCGAACATGCTTTAGTAAAGAGACAAAACTTCCAATTGATCAGAGCAACATATGCTTTTCGGATGAAAAATAGTGTGTTTACCAGGGAAGGAGAGTATGCTGATGAAATTTTCTCATAACCATAAATGAGATTTTGGACATTAGCATTTCGTTTCTAAATGACCATTTAGAGGAAACACTGGGTTCAACAAAAATAGAAGAAAATCACTCAAAGTGTATCAACCTCACACAGGTAAGTGTTTCATCCTAATTCCGAGCCATAGATATGTCATGTCTTGATTTTGCAAATTATTTCCTATCAAATCAAAGATTACATGCATGATCATGGATCAATAGGACTTTTTCGTGGGAATGGTTTGTTTTTTTTTTTGTGGGAAATTTGGCTTTGAGTGTTCTTGGCCTTTTCCTTTTCTGTTTTTGTTTAGTGTGAGGTGAACAAGTCACCGACGCACAGGATTTTGGTTGGCAATCAAAGGGAGAGGACCACTTTAGGTCGTGATTTCCTTTCCTTTTTTGTTTACTTGGTGACAATTCTGTATTGTTCAGATATTGTCTAGTCCAAAGACCTTTCTGCATATTTCTTCTGTTTTCTTTTGATCTTTGATCTGGAATTTTCTTTCCTTTTTTTGCTTTCTCCCACTCTTTGATTGGGAATTTTCTCTTTTTGTTTTCTCCCACTCTTTTGATTGGGAATTTTCCTTCTTTGTTGCTTTCTCTCACTCTTTGTTTGGGAATTTGCCTTCTTTGTTTTCTTCTGAGGGCAAGGATTGACATTCTCACCCTGGGTCAAGGTTTATGGTAAGTTGGGATTTTGGCTCAAGGCTTGTAGAACGACTGGACATGATATATGTCAGGGTTTGGCCAGCGGTTCGGGGATAAAGGGGATGCCCCACATTATTTCCATGACACACATGAAATGATGACGATTAGGAAATTTTATGCAAAACTGGTCATGCATGCACCTATGTGGACACTCAAGTATCAAGTTTTTATGGTCATGTGACACTAGGGCTCAGGATTCATTTCCCTATTTAAGTCAACCAAGTGTTTCAAAAATATGTTCTTTTATCAATTCATGCATTCATCCGAGTCCATTTTGGACGTTCGGGAAAATTTCACAGCTTTCACCCTTCAGGTGTATACACATTTTTGTTCAAAAACTGGTTATGACCAGTGAATTTTTTTTTAAAGAAAAGCTGGAAGTCATCTCTTTTTAAAAGCATGTTGGCTTTTCAGCCGAAAGGTATATTTTTTGTTCTTGTTTGTTTTTGTTCTTTTTTCTTTCATGAGGTATTTTGCTACCTAAACATGTGTATATTTTTGTGAGGTATTTTTGCTATATACATGCATATCCAAGGTATCTTGCTACCTAAACATACATATACATATTTTGTGAGGTATTTTTGCTATATACATGCATATCTAAGGTATTTTCACTACCTAAACATAAATATATATTTTTTGTGAGGTATCTTTTTGCTACATACATGCATATCTAAGGAATTTTCACTACCTAAACACACACATATATTTTGTGAGGTATGACTACCTTACGAGCTTGTGCTTGTTTTATTTAAATTCCTAGTATCATGAGCAACTAGGTGTGTCCTACTATGACATGAGAAACAAAGGTGATCAAATAACAAGCAAAAATTTAAAAGGTACTAGGTTGCCTCCTAGTAGCGCTTCTTTAACGTCTTGAGCTGGACGCGTGATGACTTGTCGGTCACGGACCTAGTACTTTGCTTACCTTTGGCTTTGGACTTGGTCGCCTATTGGTCGGCCATGTGTCGTAGGCAACACTCTAACCTTTTTGTGGATGAACAGAGGTGAACTCTAGAGGTGGAGGCGGTGCGCCTATTGCGCGCTGCCGGCCAACCTCGGGCTGCTGTGGTGTCACGCCCTGCACCTGCTTGGGGGTGCAGTACTTCTTGATGAAAGTTCGGTTAGTGGGGGGCCTGATGACCTTGCTGGGAGCGACAAACACTTCGTAGAACTGACAGAGGCCCATAATCAGAGCTAGAGACCCTAGGACCCTGTTGGACTTCTCTGGGTCCACTGGGTGTCTTGCGGGCGTGACCCCTGCAAATAATAGATGACATCAGAAATTAGTTGAGAGAAGTGCATACTTACATATGTCACGATGGCATGACCTTGCTGGGGGGGACGGACACCCTGTAGGACTGATAGAGGCCCGTAACCAGAGCTGGAAACCCTAGGGCCCTGTTGGGCTCCTCCGGGTCCACTGGGTGTCTTGTGGGCGCGATCCCTACAAATAGAAGATGTCATCAAAAATCAGTTGAACCATATGCATACTTAACTATGTCGGGATGACACTGACCAACCGATACTTCTGTAGGGGGGAGATCAGCATTGTGGTCGCTGGATGGAATGTTGCTAAGTAGCAATGTTATCCATATCTATGTAAGAGTGGTCATGTTGGTGCTCATGATCCGCATTCGTCTCTTTGCAGCGGTACGGGTGAAATCTTGCCCCGATATGCATAGTAGCTACGTGATATCCTCCCTCTCTGATTGTGCTCGCACAGTTGGCCCTCCTCCAGAATCAGGGGGTGGCTTAAGAACTGATAAAAGGAAACTATTGGCCCCTTAACCGAGAGCGCAAGTCTCGGTTAAGCATTAAGGGCAAAGGACCTAAAATTCTCTTAAGGTGTGGATATGGAGCCCACTAAAAGCGAGGACGCGTAGCCCTCTAAAGGTGAGGGCGTGCAGCCCTCTGAAGTTGAGGACGTGTCGCCCTTTGAAGGCGAGGATGTGTAGTCCTCTGAAGGCAAGGCGAGGGCATGTAGCCCTCTAAGGATGAGGGCATGCAACCCTCTGAAGGTGAGGACGTGTAGTCCTCTGAAGGTGAGGACATGTAGTCCTCTGACGGTGAGGACATGTAGCTCTCTAACGGTGAGGACATGTAACCCTCTGAAGGTGAGGACGTGTAGTCCTCTAAAGGCGAAGGCGTGCAGCCCTCTGAAGGCAAGGACGTGTAGTCCTCTAAAGGTGAGGACGTGTAGTCCTACAAAGGCGAAGGCGTGTAGCCCTTGAAGGTGAGGACGTGAAGTCCTCTGAAGGCGAGGACGTGTAGTCCTCTGACAGTGAAGACGTGCAACCCTCTGAAGGCGAGGATGTGTAGTCCTCTGAAGGCGAGGACGGGTAGTCCTCTGAAGGCGAGGACGTGTAGTCCTCTGAAGGCGAGGACGTGTAGTCCTCTAAAGGCGAGGACGGGTAGTCCTTTGAAGGCAAGGACGTGTAGCCTTCCGAAGGTGAGGACGTGCAGTCCTCTGAAGGTGAGGGCATGTAGCCCTCTGATGGCGAGGACGTGTAGTCCTCTGAAGGTTAGGACGTGCGGTCCTCTGAAGGTGAGGACGTACAGTCCTCAGAAGGTGAGAGCGTGTAGCCCTCTGATGGTGAGGATGCTTGGTCCTTTGAAGGCAATAGGTTCTTGTACCCAAAGGTCCACCCTTATGAGAAAGCATGAGATTGATTCATTGAGAAGGCCGATCATCCCAAATTCAAAAGATTGGACATTAGATGTAGGAAATTTATGCAGTTAACATGATTTTTAGGGATGCAGATGCATGCAACCTTTGTCGTGAAATTTGGTAAATGCGGACTTCATATGAAACAATTCAATGTAATGGAAAGTTGTACAATGTTCATAACATTCTTTCCCTATTTTATGATTTTGATTTTGATTTAATTTTTTTTGGAAAACACAGATTGACTGTCCTTTTGAAAGAGGTGATAATTCATGCAACCTTATCCTATCTTTTGTAAATCTCTTCAGGAACTCCTTCAGAGTGTATGTTCTGTTTGATTTAGTCACTTGACCATTTTGGAGTGATGAGAATGGAGTCGTTTGATGTTTAACCAATCAATTGAAATTCTCGAGTTTGTTCCCCCCGCCTTTTTTGTTTAAAAACATCAACGGGTGAGAACTTTTGATCTGCCCCTAGGTTCGCTTAAGGTTTATGCATGGTGCCTTTCATTGCCCCAGTGTAGGGCTCTAAGGTATCCATCGTTGTTTTGTTTCCACAACTTTGTAGCAAGGAAGAATGAAAGAAGGGGTTGATTCTTGCAAAGAGAATTTTCCAAGGACGAGAGATAGTTTAAGGATTTTTTCAGTTGATGGGTTAAGTCAAATGACTCCTATTCTTGATAACTAACTTCTCTCTAAAAAAGAAAAAATTTCTGGAATGATAAAATGAGGTCACATGAATGTCTATATTTTTACTTGAAAACACAGTCAATCAAATGTTTTTTTCTTTTTGAACTTTTCTGCTTTACTCGTTGTTTACGACACCCCACCAACGTGCAGGACGAGTAATCTCTGATTGAACGGTCTTGGAAGTCAACACTCAGGAGCGCAGGTCGCTTTGAGCAAACAAACCAATGGCTTACACTCACATTTCAGTGGAAGTTGAATAAGCAAAGATGTGTTTGTGAGAGGATGAGAGAGACAAGGATGTCAAATTCATCCATTTTAGCATTGTAACTGTGGTTTATAATAATGGCATAAACTTGAAAATCCTGATGAGTCATTAGAGACATCTAACAACAGCTTTCAAAATTGCCCCATGTGTGGTGTCGTTTGTCAATGTTAGGATTCACAAGCGATTCTCCTCAAATTTCAGCCAGCCCGCATCAATTACACTTTGCACCTTACACTTCAGGGTCATACAATGCTCAATGGAATGCCCCAAGGCTCCTCCATGATAAGCACACATTGCGTTCGAGTCGTATCCTCGGAAAAATGGAGGTTGAGGAAACCTAGCAGGGGTTATGGCTACCATTGCAGTATCAAGTAGATAATGGAGCAAGTTAGCATAGGACACCAGAATTGGGGTGAATTCTACAGGCTTTTTGCTACAAATTTCCTTGCTTGGTTGGTGTTTTGGTTCGTGCTAAAGGTGGTGTTTAGCATTGGTTGTGTGGAAGGTGGGTTTTGTGGTTGATTTAGGGATGGCCTTTGTGGATAACTGGGTGGTAGGTAAGGAGAAGGGTTGTTATTGGCTGAGTAATGACATTGTTGGATTGGTGGGAAACTTGGCCGTATAGGAATGGCAGTCACAACATGGGCTTCTCCCTCATTCTCACCCTCTTCATTTGTCCAAGCAGGATGATTAAATTTGCCTCTTTTCAGACCCACTTCGATCCTTTCTTAAGCGAAAACTAAATCAGCAAAGCTTGAAGGTGTGTAGCCCACCATTTATTCATAGTAGAACACTGGTAATGTGTCTACTATCATTGTTATCATTTCTTTCTCCGTCATTGAGGGAACCACTTGGGCTGCCATATCCCTCCACCTTTGGGCGTATTCTTTGAAAGATCCGTGCCCCCCTCTTTGCACATGTTTTTGTAGTTGCATCCTATTCGGAGCCATATTAGAATTGTATTGACACTGCCTAACGAAGGCAACCATTAGGTCCTTCCAAGAATGGACTCGGGAAGGTTTCAAGTTAGTGTACCAGGTAACAGCTACCCCAGTAAGACTTTCTTAGAAGAAATGTATTAGCTGTTCCTCATCTTTTGTGTATGCCCCCATCTTCCGACAATACATCTTTAGATGGTTCTTGGGGCAAGTAGTCCCCTTGTACTTGTCAAAGTCCGGCACCTTGAACTTGGGAATGACCACGTTCGAGAAACATCTTTTCTTAGTTAACCATGCATTAGGTACCATGTTCAATCATTTTGTTTTTAAGTTAAATGGGTTTATGATCCCAACATGGTTGGCTCATGGTACCGAACATATGCCACTAAGAATGCATCATGAATTTTCATGCTTCCCTTTTTGTTTTTGTTTTGTAGAGGAAAATGCAAGGATCATGCATGAGCGAACATGAAAACAAAAGGTATGCAGTTTGTAGAACAAAAAGTATGTTGAACGCATATGCATGATGATGCAATGACTCATGCAAAATGTGATGCTGGAATATGATAACGGACAAATGCAGGAATGATATGTTCATTATGATGCCATGAAGAGATGCTTATGCGATGCATGATATGAATGCATTTATGGACACGAGGGCCCGGGAAATTATTTCTTCTAACTTGCGCATTTGGGGGCGCAGTGTGTGGCGTCCCTAAATTAACGACTGGTTTAATAGAAATGATTTAAATAACAAAAACCATGGTAAATTTTTTTTTCTTCTTTTTCTTTTTCATTTCTTTCTCTTTGCACAATAACTAGGTTTAGAAGGAAAATCCTCACTATAGAGTCCTGAATGGCCAGTTCACAACTCTATATAGAGTCATTTCTTTCTTACCGCTCAAAATCTCTAAACTATTTTGCTGTTTCAAAAGGAATAATGTACCAGCCATACCTATTCTGAAGGAAAACTATTAGTATCCAAAAAATCCTACTGAGAGAGTGTACCACACAGGCTATGACAGTTACAACAATATCCTTCTCTCTATACATACATATACACACAACAATTCTACTGAATCAATCACACGTTCATGCTCAAGACAAAAGGTAGGAATACACACAATGTGTGACTTAACGTCACTCCCCGAAACCTACTTCCAAGTTTCAGAGATACACAACATTCACACAGCAAGACCATAAACAGGTTCACTAGAATCCAACTTTTGCTCTGATACCACAAATTGTGGCGTCCCTAAATTAATGACTGCTTTAATAGAAATGATTTAAATTACAAAAACCATGGTAAATTTTTTTTTCTTCTTTTTCTTTTTCATTTCTTTCTCTTTTCACAATAACTAAGTTTAGAAGGAAAATCCTCACTATATAGTCCTGAATGGCCAGTTCACAACTCTATTCGGAGTCATTTCTTTCTTACCACTCATAATCTCTAAACTATTTTGTTGTTTCAAAAGGAATAATGTACCAGCCATTACTTTAGGTCGTCACGTGAAAATAATAGAATAAAATACGGTCAATAAACTCTTTTGCAAACAAAGTTTGCTGATGCTTTCTTTTCAAATAACAAGATTAAACATAAATACATTCCTCATTTGAAGCTGTCCAAAATATGGGAGTTTTACAAAATACATAGTGTCATCCAAAGCAAAATTATCCACTGAAGTAGCTTCAGCCACATGTGTACAATCATCAAATTCCTATACAATAGGTCTACCCGTACAAAAACAAAAGAGTAAACCTAACAGTCAGTCCTAGATACACCCACCCTCAAAAAGTATATAAAACTAGTCCATAGAACTGTCTACTATGATGAAGAGCCTCCACTGATCGCCATCTCTCCAGGGCCACTATCCTCCGTAGAGTCTACCTCGGATGCCGACATGACGTCCTCGGGAGAATCCACCTCAGGGAGTGGGTCCTCATCACCGTCTAGAAAGTCAAGAGCATCCACAGCAGGCTCAGGAGGTAGCTCCTCGAGATCCTCCTCAGGGTCTTCCTCGGATGACGTTACCTCAATCACTTGGACTGGCTCCACTAGACGGTATGGTGTAGGCGTGGGTAGTATCCACTCCACAGTACGCTGAAGCGTGCGCGCAGGTTCATCTGGATGCACCAATGAAGTAGCCGTAAATCGAATCATGCCTCGAAATCGGCACCTCGTGTTGCCTTCGAGGGTCTCCCAAGCTCCCTCTAGGCACTCCATCTCCACTCGATCATGGATTAGCTGCGCCGCCATCACGATCTACAAGAAAGAAGAGAAAGGGGGTAGACTCTTTCACGAAAATCTAACTACGCCGCAACACAATGTGTCTCATAACCACTACATGCAAGTAAAAGGGGTATCTTTAGGCTTTTCATCTCTGGTAATCGATTACACAGCCTTGGTAATCGATTACCAGAGGGCAAACTCGAATTATACAGCTTCAGGACGTGTAAACCTGAAAAAGGCATTGTGTAATCGATTACACATACCTGGTAATCGATTACCAGTGGCCTGTTCCTCTGTGTAATCGATTACACAGGATGGTAATCGATTACCAGAGGCCTCCACAATCTTCCAGTCCCATTTTAAGCCTGGTAATCGATTACACCCCCTTGGTAATCGATTACCAGAAGCCCTCCTAGCCTCCTGACCTCGTTTTCAAGCTTGGTAATCGATTACACTCCCTTGGTAATCGATTACCAGAGACCATCTTAGTCTCCTGTCTTCATTTTTAAGCCTTGTAATCGATTACCCACCCTTGGTAATCGATTACCAGAGGCCATATCCCATATATCAATCAAAGTTCACAGCTGGCCAACCACCACACAAGCCTCCTTGCTTTGTGGTCTTTGTTCCTTTTATCTGTTGACTGACAGGAGCTCGCCTGCTTAGGTACATCACAGGTTCTCACTGACTGACTATGCCCGGGTTGGGTCGGGATTGGTCAAGCTTGGTTTTGGGCAATAGCACCCCACCTGACGTCCCCAAGGTCTCCTGACCCCCGCGACATATCTCCAGGTACCACTCTGTGGTCAACGAATAAAAGCAGGAAGTCTCACCCTTCTACACTTCCTCATTTCAAGCTTGTAGGATTATGGGGTACCCATCACATGTGGTACTAGGTGGCGGTCGGGCGATGGTACAAAACGATTCTCCACATCCACAAATCACGTATAACCCACCATCCCCTGTTGCCCACCTTCAACTGAGCTCACGTACTCCCACGTAGCCCTTATCGTCGTTCCTCTCAACGCCGGGTCCCCATCAATCCTCCCAAGCTTCCAAAACATCCAAGTAATTCAACATTCAATCATCACAAACTAACACAGCCAAGAAAACAGGGCAAAGGCAGAAAACTCTACCCAAAACACAAACCAATATTACAGCTTTTCACATTCAATTATCCGAGTAATATTCTCTATGTTCCAATTCGTTAATCGTTGGATCGACTCGAAAATTTTACTGGAAGTCTCTAGTACATAAGTCTACATTTTGACCGTTGGGATCTACTAGAAAATGTCCAGAACCCCAAATGTATTACCCTTTTCACAACCAGCCATACACAAGCATTTTTCTGCACTTATACAAAATTCTGCTGCACATTTCAACGGCAAAATTCTGCATAAAGTGCAGATTTCAAAAACCACTCTTTCCCTCATCCAATTTTGCCCAAATTGAATCCTACAAGTCCCAAATCATGTACCAATCATGTCTAAACCAAGGACATGCTTCAGACCAAAGCAACACAAAATCTAGGTATCCAAAACCCCTCAATTTAATGGATTTTCAAGGTTTGAGAAGTGAAATTGAGAATGGGGTAAATTCGGAGCAAACTTTCACCTCACACAAGTCTATAACGTCAATCTAAACTTGCTCAAACTGATTTTACACCTAAAATTCCACCGAATCAAAATTTGACTCCTCAACACCCAATTTTACCCTAGAATTGACTCTTTGTTCACTTTGGTCGTTTGTTTTTCTCTCTAGCACAGCCCAAACTTTCTCATAAGTCCTAAATAACATTTCATGCTAGGATTAACTCACTTTAACCTCCAAATACCACTAAATCCAGATTTGGCCTTCCAACTCTCAAAAATTCACTCTTTTTCCACTCATAACACCATATTCTCACCTTCTAACCCTAGGTTAATTCTACCCTTCATCTCTAACAGTTTTCCATAAGCAATTTCAGCACACAAACATCACAAGCATCATCATAAAAACCCTAAAACAGAATGGGTAAGCTTGACTCACCCAAACATGGCAAGTTCAACATGCTTTCAACAAATTTATTCACAAATAACTATCATGAAGCAGAAACCTAGCAAAACTACCCATCATATCTCCCAAAACCCCATGCCCACGAAAAATCAAGAGAGAAAGAGGTCCACCCAAACCTGAAATTTCGAGGTCCCACACGTAGAGATGCGCTTCACGACTCCGAAAATGCCTTCCTTTCGCGATTTGGAGCAGAAATGGGCACCAAAGGTTGGAGCTTTAATGGAGTTTCAATGGAGAATGAAGAAGAAAGAAAAAGCAACGTGGGGGAGAGGGAGAGAGAGCTTCTGAAATTTGGGGCTGAGTGAGGAGAGAGAGAGTTGCTTTTTAGTTTTAAAAAAAGCTTTTTCCTCTTTTCTTATTATTTTATTATAAGCTATGCCACATGTCTCCATTTGAGTGGAGCAAAAAGGGCCCACTTTCTCTTTTGATGTGACCCATACACAGCCACAGAAAGTGAGAAAAATCTGACCTTTTTGAAACGCTAAAATCCTGCCTCATTTTGCGTGTCGTTTCTCTGGTTCCAGTCCTTCGCGTTTCTCTGCGCCCGTCGGGGTTAGTTTTCGAAAGTAAGCAATATATATATCAAAACGCTCAGAATAAAACCCCGAGCGTGGTTCAGAGGTTGGTTTTGTTAAATTTTAAGTTGCACGCAAAACGATGATTTTAGACTAATTAATTGAGAGTTAATCCATAACCATCCAGTCATGGATTTCTCTTCGTTAATTAGCCTAACCCGCGTATCTTGCCCTCACTATTCCTACTTCTACCAAGAACATATATGCATATACACTGAATAATACTTATATATATAATCATACAAAATGCACCGTTTACAAAAACTCCGGGTATAAATTTCCAGGATGTCACACAGTGCCCCATGTGTGCAGTTAACAAGGTGATATGGATCTTCCGGCTTCCCATGACAAAAGACGAGACCAACATACAATGCGTGTGTGACGACATGATGCAGACGCGCAAAAGCATAACACGGTGATGCACACAAGATGGCAATATCCACAAATAATCATACAACAAAGGATACATGACATTTAGGTTATATGCATGGCAGTGTTTAAAAGGCACGCAACGTGTTTGCTTCGTGCCCCTATTTTAGGGACCTAAACGGGAGGAACTAAAAGGCTTTTAGTGATAATTCCCAAGGTGGTCATATCTCTCTCGATGGTCTCTAGAGGTATCATCCCCTTCGAAGAACATATTGCGACAATAGGGACTACTAGCAACAATATGTTATCAAAGAGAAAAACTCTAGATGAGGGTTCACTGTAATCAAGCAAGTCGGAGACCTAGCATGACCACAGATTCACCTCCACTCCTTAGGTACCCATGGACCCGGGTATAGGGCCCCTTTTCAACTCATCGTGTGTGCAAATAGTGTTGGTGTTTGTGTGCATCAAATGAATAAATATTTACCTCATGCATACATTTTAAAAACACACTAAAAGCAACAAAGAGTTTATATATACAAGATCATAAGGAAAGAAATAAAGAAAAAGGAACAAAGGAGAAGTCATGGTAAGGAAAGCACATTGATTGATTGGCCTAACTCTCTAACAAGGGTCCCCAGTGGAGTCGCCAACTGTCGCAACCTACCCTTTGGCGGGAGGGTGACGCGAGGGCTCACGGGTGCGTCTTCCAAGGAAGGAAAACGCGCGAAGTTGCCACTAACGTTTATTCGAGGAAAACGTCGGAAAAACCGAAAAAGGACGCGGTCTACGAACTTTAAGTGTGAAAGGTTCAGGAGTTGTATTTACGAACGGGGAAGGTATTAGCACCCCACGCGTCCGTCACAAGGGATGGCAGCCTTTAATAAAGTGTGCAAATATGACTTCAATTTGTTTTATTTTCCCTTTTTTACGTTTTTATGTCTTTTTATGCATTTTGTATTTTTTATCTATTTGTGGTTGACAAGGGTGTTTCCCTTGCTCCTACGTATTCCTCAATTGTGATAAGGAAATCAGACCTACGTAGTTCTTTGAGAACTGACCGTTGGTTAAGTTGTTTTTATCTTTTTTTTGCAAGATATATTTTGATTGAATGAAAGGTCATTTAAGGTGTTGGACCATTAAATGATCTTTCGATTCTTTTGAAAGGAGAGAAAACATTAAGGCATTGGACCATTAATGATCTCTTGGTTTTTTGAAAGAGGTGAGAAAGCTACGTGTTGATTTTAGGCTTTAAAAATCCACGTTTAACCAATAAAAGCGGAAAAGACCATTTCAAGGCATTGGACCTTAAAAATGGCTTTTTAGGTGATGACAAAAGCTTGATTTATGAATTGATTTTAGCCTTAGTTTCACTTTGGTTATTAGTCAGTTCGGTTAAGAAAGAAAAATCCCAAAGAAAAATGTCCGATTGATTTTTTTGATTATTTTATTAAAATATATTTTTTTATTATTATATTATTATTTTGCCTCTTTTTTGGTTTTAAACGTGGTTATGGCATGACAGAACGGTCAGATTTCATTTTAACAGAAATTAAAAGATGTTACAATTCAAATGATCGGTGGAAATTTATTTTATTTTTGATTAGGCGAGAAAATGACTTAAATAAATGACTAAAGCACGTCAAAAGGGGGTGCGGAAAGTAAGTGAAATAAAAATAAAAGCACGCGAAACAAGTGGGGACCACTAAGGGTACATAGAATGAATTGAAAGGTTCAATTTCGGGAACTTACCGGTTGAAGACCGAAGAACGACAAAGAACGATGAAGAACGATGGAAAACCTTCACGGATTTGCTCACGAAAACATCTCAGAAGCGTTATGGAAGCACCTCGCCTTGGATTTTCTTCACAGAAACAATTTTTTCCACCCAAAACACCCGAAATGCCTAGCCAGAGGGCTTAGGGATCATTGGAACAACCCCCTTTCGCCTATTCATAGGAAAAAGGGGGAGGAGGTTGCCGCCCAGCGAGCTGGGTTGCTTCTGGAAGAAGCAACCCTGCTTCGAAAATGCTTTGGAAGGCCTTAATTCAAAATTTCGAAAATTTCTATTTGCACCCCCCATTTTGATAAGTTCACACCCTTCTTTCGTAATTTATGGAAATGTTACAGAAGCCTTACGGAAGTAGATAGGACTTGACTTTCTTCTTTTTTTCTCTTCCTTCTCACCCGTATTAGGTGAAGTATGCTTATTTAGGGTTATGGGAATTTTACGGAAGCATTACGGAAGCCCCGAAAGCCATTTTTTAACAAAATGGGGGAGGTGGTTGCCGCCCAGCTCGCCCAGGCGAGCTAGGTTGGTTCCACCTTAAGCAAGGAAATGCCCAGAATCCTCTAGAAGGGCCCAAATTTGAAAATTTCTATTTGCACCCTCATTTTACTAAATACACCACCTTTTTGCTTTTTTTGCTAATTCTTTTTACGTAACGTTATGGAACTTTACGGATTACATAACGATACTTTTTTCTTTCCGTAATGTCGCGAAACCTTACGGATTGCGCAACAATCCCTTCTTTGACTTCTGGAATGTTGCAGAACTTTACGGATTGCGAAACAATGCTTCCTTTTAACTCCCGACATGTCGCGGAACTCCACGAATTGCCTAACGATGGGTGTCAAGTACCTCGAAGCGGTCAAGCGAAGGTTGCATGCCACCAAAAAATGGTCCCCGGATGAAATTAGGGTATGACACGCGGCTTTCATGCTGATGCTCTGCCAGATTCTTCTTTGCGCTAAGCACGCTGAAGCTGCGCTTAGCGGTGGATATGCGCTTAGCCCAACTGTTGAGCTTAACCTAACTGCTACATTTTGCAATTAAAAAATTATCCTCTTTTTCACCTGAAAATGCACAAATTTCATCAGTAAATCCAATGGAAATGTTCTAGAGACAGCATTAACCATAAAACAAGATTTATTTACAAAAAATCACTACAAAATAAGCATAAATTGGTGGACTATACAAACTTTGGAAAATGATTTCTATACAAAAGTTAGTCGTATAAAGCGACTAACACTTAAGCTCCTTCAACTGCACAAGGCTCTTAATATTTGAAGAGTATCCTTGTGGAACCTTCACCCAACAAAGACACTGATAAAAACTTATCTTCTCCTTTTTGGACAAAGTATGACAAGCTGGGGGCAAGTAAATTTTCTTCCCATCAGACCTTGGATGCAACTGTGATCGTATCCCCATCTCAGCTAGATCTTCACGAGTATTCAAGCCATCCTTCGTCTTACCTTGAATGTTAAGGAGCGTCCCAATCACACTGTCACATGCATTTTTCTCCACATGCATAACATCAATACAATGTCTAACGTCTAGATCAAACCAGTAGGGAAGATCAAAGAAAATAGACCTCTTCCATATACAAGTCTTACTTTTATCCTTCTTTTGGGTCTTTCCAAATACAGTATTCATGTGTTGAACCCGCTAGTATACCTGCTCACCAGTCAATGGTATCGGTGCAATATTGTGCTCTTGACTTCCATTAAAAGCTTTTTTCAGTCGTCTGTAAGCATGATTGGGTGTTAGAAAACGGCGATGCCTACTGTAGACTGTTTTTCTTGCATGTTTTAGTTGTATGTAGCTTGTGTTTTCTTCACAGATGGGGCATGCATGATGACCCTTAACATTGTAACCGCTGAGATTCCCATATGCTGGAAAGTCATTAATGGTACAAAAAAGCATAGCACGTATTTCAAACATCTCCTTGCGAAACGCATCAAACACTAAAACCCCCTCGTCCCACAACTTTCTCAGGTCTTCAATCAACAGACTTAGATAAACATCAATGTCATTTCCTAGCTGTCTTGGGCCCGATATCATCATAGACAACATCATGTATTTTCGCTTCATGCACAACCGAGGAGGCAAATTGTAAATTACTAGCAGAATTGGCCATGAACTGTGTTGAGTGCTTAAGGTGCCATATGGATTCATTCCATCACTGGCTAGTCGAAGTCTAAGATTTCTTGGCTCCTTCCCGAAATCCGGATACAAACCATCAATCTTCTTCCACTGCGAGCAATCAACCGGATGACGAACCATTGCATAAAAAATCCTTCCATTTGCATGCCATGTAAGGTCTTTTGCGTCGTCCTCGTTAGAAAAAAAGACGCTTAACTCTTGGAATGATTGGAAGATACCACAAAACCTTCGCTGGAGGGCCCTTCTTTGAGTTTTCATCAGAACTGCTTTCCTTTGCATCCTTCACTTTGAACCGTGAAGTCCCACAGATAGGGCATTTGGACATTTTTTGGAATTCATGCTTGTACATTATGCGATCATTAGGGCAAGCATGAATCTTCTGATACTCCATACCCATCGGGCATAGTATCTGATGCAATCCTACCCCACAAGGGCATTGGATAGAAGACTCCAAGTAGATTGGGCCAGAGATGCAAGAGAAGGCCCTAGGGTTCTCATGAGCCTTAGGGTAGATTTCGTGCCCATAGGCTAAGTATGAGCCCATTTATCTTTGTACATATTAGATTAGGATTTCATTATTTTTGTCCTTGTATTTAGGGCTCCATAATGTAGGTAGGGTACCCTAGAAATATAGGATTTTTCAGCCCTTGTATTTTAGGGCACCTAGACTAGTTTTTGTATTGGGAGTAGTTTTGTAATTTCACATGCATTAAGTGAATATTTGATGTGTGTGTTGGGAAATAAATTTAATTGAATTGGGAGAAGCCTAATCCAATTAAATTTTAGAGGGGGAGGTGAGCACTTGCTTGCTACACCCCATTGCCACATCATATAGTCACACTTTGTGCATGTCCTTCATGCTTTACATGCCTCATGACACCTAAGCACACTTAGTGGAGAATCTTGGACTTGATCTTGGATTAGTGGGCTGAACCATATCTGAAATTCACCAATCATAATTAGTTAAATTTTGGCTGCTCCACAAATTCAAGTGAAATTTGAATAGAAATTCAAATTTCCCTCCAATTTTGTGTGACACTTAGGCTATAAATAGAGGCTATGTGTGTGCATTTTTCCAAATTTGATCATTTGAGAATTAAACTTCAAAGTTCAGACCTCTTTTGAGGCACAAAATTTCGTGATCCCTCTCCTTCTCCCTCCACTCTTCTTCTCCTACCTCCAAGCTCTTATCCATGGCTTCTTATGATGGTGAGCTTCTTCTTGACTCATCTTCTCCTTGAAGTGGCATCTCCTATCTCTCTTCCTTCTCCATTCCGCTGCGATTCATCTTCCAAGAAGCAAAGGAATCCATTGATGAAGAAGATCCTAGGCCTACAAGCTCCAATGGAGCCACACCATGTGGTATCAAGAGCATCTTCATCTAGGTGATGTTCTTTTGCTTCCTCTATCTTTTTGTTCGGTGAATTCTCTTTAATTCCTTGTTCTTCATCTTATTATCCATGTATATCCTCCATTGTATTGTGGTTTGGTGTTGTTTAGAGTATATTAAAAAAAAATAAACCGATTAAATCTTAGATCTACACTTGTTCTTGCATTTCTATGGTTCAAATTTTGTAGATCTACCCTTGAATCATGATTTTGTGTTGATTATAGGGTCTATCATTTTTCATTCATAATATTCTTGTGCTGAACCTTAGATCTAAATTTGCTTCCAAAATATTGATTAGAAAAAAAAAACACAAAAATCTAAGTGTAAATCACTTAATCCATTTTGTCTTAGAGTCATGTTTAGTCATAGTAATTGTCACATTATGTTCTAAGTTTGTGTTGAATTTTTATTTTGTTGATTGAATTCTAGATACATTTGTTCATGTATTCTTGTCATTCTTAGCCTATCTTTTGAATTTTGAGTCTAATTCATGCATGTTATTTAGTTCATAACATGTTCTAAATCAATTCCTAGAAGTAGTCTTGTTGTTGAACTCTTTTTTTTTTTCTAAGTTTCCTTCATGATGCCTATGATGAAGTTGAGTTGTGGTGCTGAGTTGTGGCTGGATTTTTCAATTTTTTATTTTTTTTTCTTTTTCTACTTCTTTTTATTTTTCTTGGCCATTAAATTCTTTTATCATGACCATTATTTGTTTCTCTTTTTCCTGATTGCTTTCACCTCTCACATCATTTTTCTTGCCATCAGTACCTTTCTATTCAGCAGCTTTCTTCTTGTGCACAACACTCTCCTAATACTCAGCCTCCACAAACCTCTTACTACTTGTCATCACAGCTTTGCATTCCTCCTTGGGATTCATTTCTGTATTTGCTACAAAACCGTTGGATGACTTGTCAACTATCTGCTTGTCCAGTTGTCCCACCTAGACCTCAAGGTTCTTCAGTGCTGACTCAGTGCTTTTATGATTTGAAATTGTTACCTGCATAAATTGAGTCAAAGTCTCCTCTAGCTTAGTAGTCCTCTAAAAGATGTTAGGCCCTTGTTGGATTGGCCTGTTTGAAGGTCCACCCTGGTCTTTGTTGAACTGATTGCCAGGGTGTGACCTCCACTGTCCTTGTTGATTATAAGGACCCTGTTGGAAGCCTGAAAATCCTCCTTGAGTATACCCTTGTCGCTGTTGATTTCCCATATATTGAATTTCTTGAGTGTTTTCTTCAATGGGAATACATTGGTCTGTTTCATGAGCCTCTCCACAAACGGTACAACCTGTAACCTGCAAAATAGAAGAATGTGTAGGTTGACCAATAGACAGTTTAGTTGGAAACTTACCAAGTGTTTCTGTTAAAATCTCAAGTTGCTTAGAAAGCAACTTATTCTATGCCAATAAAGCGTCATGTGATGATAGTTCTAACAAGCTTTTCTTTGTGGGTTGATGGGTTCTGTCGCGCAGAATGACATGATCACTGGCTGACATATTCTCAATTAGCTCAGTTGCTTCTTTCGGGGTCATCAACTTTATTTTTTCCCCTGTAGAAGCATATAGCAGTTGCTTGGTTTGTGGTCCCAACCCATCTATTAACATATTCAATTGAATTGGCTCAGAAAACCCATGGGTGGGAGTTCTTCTCAATAAACCTCTGAACCTCTCCAATGCTTCACTCAGAGATTCATCAGGGAACTGATGAAATGAAGAGACTACAACTATCCTTTCCACAGTCTTGGACTCTGGGAAGTATTTCTTTATAAACTTTTCAACAACTTCTTCCCAGGTTTTCAGAGTGTTACCCTTAAATGAGTGAAGACACCTCTTGGCCTCTCCTGCCAATGAGAATGAGAATAGACTGAGTCTAATAGCTTCATTTGGCACACCGACAATCTTAAAAGTGTTGCATATTTCAATGAACGTTGCCAAATGTGCATAGGCGCCTTCATTAGGTAATCCTTGTATTAAATGAATTAAAGAATGCGGATAGTTGATGTTGTGAGCCTGCACTTCAGGACGTGCAATGCTAGTAAAGAATTGTGGTACTGAGCTGCTTGAATAATCCTCAAGGGTGATCCTCTGGTGTTGCTCGTCTACCATGATAGTGGTTTCAGGCAATTGAGTAGTGGATTCCCTTGATGATGGTGAATCAGGTGATAATGAATCAGAAAAATCAGTTTCTTCCTCAAGAATGGATGTAACTGTTCTATCTTGTAGAAGTTTCCTTCTCCTCTCGGCCCTGTTCCTTCTCAATGTAGCTTCAATTTCCAAGTCCAGAGGAACTAAATTGCCTGTGGGAGATCTATGCATATAAAATACTAACAGAAATAGAGGTTATCCAATTCAATAAGAGAAGACAAATATGAATTGAGAACAAATATTCACAGATAATCAAAGAATAACGAATAAAGAATAGACACCTAAAAATGAACTAACTTTCCAAATAAAAAGAAGTTCCCCGGCAACGGCGCCAAAAACTTGTTCGCTTCCGGCAAGTGCACCGGATCACACTAGTATAAAACGGTAAGAAACGAGTATCGAACTCTCGAGAAACTTGTGTTACTTGGTAAAGCTATTTCAGTGAAAAGGTGTTTAGTGTGAAAAGAGAT